>NW_007249740.1:556010-608800 GCF_000164805.1 Carlito syrichta
TGCCTGGCGAGCGGCCGCTGGCCGCCAAGGCGCAAACGCCGGGACGCGGCCCGGGTCGTCAAGCCAGAGTCACACCCTCCGGTGGATGAAACCAAAGTGGTGGCAGAGGTGGCTGACTCTGGACGAAGGCCTTTCAGAGAATTCCGGCCAGGCGTGGCAAAGGGGGAACTTGGAAGTGCGAGGCTGCTCTGGCGGCAGCGCTGACACGTGGCCGCAGAGGACGCTTCTTTCTCGAAAGTTACTCGCCCTTTGTTATCCAGAGGAAACTCCCGCGTATTAAACCAAGAGGGTCTCTGCGCACCCCCCCCCGAAAGAGGAGCTGCAACTCCCCAGAAAGCAGCAACCGCAGCTGGGACACAGTTCGGGCCATTCACGCCCACAGTCTTATTCATAAAAGGCCAAATATTAACTACGTGATAAAAACCGAAAATTAAGTTTTTGTTTTCACAGAACTTCGTTGGCTGCAGTATTTACTGTATGCTGGCTCAGTAATTATTCTGAATTTACCATATAAAAGATTTTCAATTATAGCTGTAGGCTGAAGTGACTACTTAGCGTGCATGCAAATTGAAAATTCCAGCTTCCTCTATTCTAATGCCTTTCACTGATGAAAATGTAATTCTTATTTTTAGATTTTAGAAGATGGAAGCTGTAGGCAGAAAAAATTGCTAGTCTGTGTTTGCTGTGCCGCTTAAATTAAATGATATCCTATTTATTTCTCAAGTAAATTGGTTTTCACAAGTATATAGCAGCATATCAGACACCAGATCCTACTATTCCCCACATATATAATCTATCTGGGGGGACATTTTCAATCAATAGCTAGACATGGGGTCACAGAGATGTGCTAAGCTATTAAATCGCAATGTATGAATTTAGGATTTTCTTTAAAAGTATGGAATTTTTTTCCCCTTCAAATTAGTCATACAGACAATATATCCTGGATTTCCTGGAAATGCATTCGATCCTGAAGCCTCACTCACACCCCAGTACATGGACAAACACATTCAGAGCACACACTTTAGTCTGACCTTAGAGTGTACTTTTTAGTGTTATGAACGAAATAGAGTCTATTAAATCTGACTCTGGCATGTTGCCTTCTAAAAGAAGGTTTAAGTGTGTTTCCATCATTAGACTTTGACATCTATGAATACCAGTTCTATGGTGCAGGCTGTTCCAGCTCCTCTGCCACAAGTGATCCTTCTCCCTCCTCATAGTACCAAAGGGGCGCTGAAATATGCCTTTCTCATAATGATGGGTACTGCTCATGGCAAGAGAAAATCCAGCTGTACAAATACTTCCCAGAAACTTCTCCTGCCCGTTTGGTCAAAAGCAAGTCCTGTGATTGAAGCCAATCTGAAGGTGGACCATTGTGGCAGCCTTCCAGAGCCAAGACCAAGGATTCTTGGAAGGGGACCAGTTTTTAGGGATCAACTTTACTCAATTTTTCCCCACAATTACTCACTTTTCTCCCATGTAAAAAATGCTTAAATTTATCTATAGAATTTACCCAAATCTCCTCACATATCAAGTCTGATGTCTAGACTCTTGTGCCTTATTTTAGATCCACATTTCGCTCCTCTTTGTTTGGAGAGCAGTGAACTAAAAAGATGGGCGATTTGCCTCTGAAACACCCAGAGTTCAAGAGTGAGAGAGAGATGGGTGAGCCACAGAACACATTCGCAAAACTAGAGACACAAAGAAGTGACTGGTCCATAGTGATTCTGAAATTGGATGGATAAACGCTGGGAGTCCTTGCCCATCTGAGGGTGGGGACTGGCTCTGCCCTGATAAGGCTTCTATTGCTTCTTTATATCTTTCTACCACCTAAGGTTTTATCTTAGAACCTTCCTCTATTTTAATCATTTCCATCTGTTGTTTGCTAGTGTTTTTGCCAGAGCAACCTACTTAAAAAGCAAACAGTCAGTCGTGGGAAACTATGGGGGGGAGGGAGATGGGATTAACGGGCAAATATCTGTCTGGGGATGGGGAAGCACTTCTAATCAATAGGGTGCCTGAATGAAATGTATTTGTATACCTAACCCTTAACTGTACCCCATAACATCATAATAAAAAAATATTGATTATTTAAAAAAAAAATTTTAAATCTCCAAATATTTAAAAAGTAAATAACTTCTACATAATCTTTGTGTCAAAAAAGAAATCACAAATGTAAACAATGTTGCACTGAATAATAATTAAAATGCAAGATATCAAAATTAAAAAAAAAAAGCAAACAGTCAAATGAACAAACAACAACAACAACAACTAAACAACCATGTGGGTTTTCTTGTTTCAGATATCAGTTTCTTTCAGGCAACAGAAGCCCAATTTCTCTCTCTCTTTCTCCTCTCCCCCCGTCCCATGTGTATGTGTTTCAGTGCCTATTTTCTAGGCGTAACCAGAGCTACTTTGAGTACGTCAGGCTACGGGACAGCACAACCACATTTCCGGAGCCTATGTTTTCTTTTCTTGGCTAGCAGAGTCCAGGCAGCTCCTTGGTCTTTCCAGAGGACTTAACAATAGAGATCCTTGATGTTATTTTTAGTCTGAGGCTACGTTTTAACTTGAGACACTTCTCTTTGGTGCAGAGGAAGAAGAATAGACACACGCTTATTTTTCAATCTTCCCACAAAAACCCTGGACTTTCTGAAATCTATGTGGTGGCTTCTTAAAATTAGGCCTCAAAATTGGTCAGCTCATCTTTTAATTTAATGTCTTCCCTGAAGTCTCCTTTTATATGCTGCTATTGAGAGACAGGAGACACGTTCATCCATCCGTTCACAAGTTTTCTTGAATCCAAAAGACCATTAGACACATTTTTTGTTAAAAGTGTCCTAAGTTACCATAGGGCAATATTTCCCTCAGTGCTTCCCAACTCTTTCTCCAGGGCTGCCATTTTCTCAGCTCTCAATCATATTCCCCTTGATATTTTCCAGCGTTCTATTAGATTGACTTTTTTAGCCACTTTTTAACTTTCAACGGCTACTTTGTCCCTGAGCAGATGCCAAAATGTTAGATTTTTGTTATGCGAGCACTTTGGTGCGACTGTACTATTGCTGTATTCCATATTAATGGTCACAGTTGTATTGCATGAGAAGCAGTAACTAGACTCCGGGCACATAAAATAATAAACTCTTATTTAGGTCACAAGTGCGCACGCTGACAGCCGAGGCTGTGGTGGGTGGGGTTCCTCTGGCTCCTTCACACGTCCGCAAGCTGACAGCTGAATGCCTGATGGGCCCATCGGATTGACACTGACAACTCAAATTGACTCGTTCCTCTCATCCCTTCCTGGGACCTGTGGGCTAGCCTAGGCCCATCCTTCTCATGCCAGTGACAGAGGGCATGGCCAGCGAGACCAGGCCTCGTCACACGAATGCCCTTCAAGCTTCGGCCGGCTTCATGCGACTCATGTTCCATTAGCCAAAAAGAGTCGAGTGCCAAGCTCAAGATCAGATTAAGAGAATCCAGAAATGCTCTGTGGGAAAGGGTAAGGATGCAGGAAAAAGAGAAAAATAAAGGTCAATTTTGCAATCTCTCCCATAAATAGAGTCAGCTTCCAGTTCCTCAGTAAAGCTAGATGTGAGAGCCTCCTTGCAGTTTAGAGATGGTATAACACGGAACTCTTATACAATGACTGAGAACACTACAGACTTCCGAAAGTGCAAATCAATTTCAGAAGCACGAGGCATCCGCTATACAAGAACCATCTACATGCAGGATATTAAATCAAGGGCTGCAGGGTACAATGAGTTCTCAGCAAATAGTGAATTTTTCCTTTCATTAGAGCGGAAAGATTTCCTCTACTACCCTACCATCTACTTCATGAAAAGGGCAAAAGGCAGTCACAGTGACCCCAGAAGACAGCAACAAGGTTTACAAAAAACCCTGGAGGAAACAGGGCCACTTTCATTTCGGTCCTCTGAGGCCAAATGTAATCCTTTATGTTCAACAAGATTGAACAATGCTTTCTCTTTGAATTCATACATGCTGCCTGGAAACACAGGATTGCATCTTTTTTATGAATCAGGGTCTCACTCTGTCACCCCAGCCGTAGTGCAGTGGTATGATTACACCTCACCATAGCTTCAGCCTCCTGGGCTCAGGCGATCTTCCTGCCTAAACCTCCCAAGTAGCTGGGACTAAAGGCGCCCGCCTCCAAGCCCAGCTTATTGTTCTATTTTTTGTAAAGACAGAGTCTCCTATGTTGCCTAGGCTGTGCTTGAACTCCTGGGCTTAAGAGAGCCTCCTACCTTGGCCTTCCAAAGTTAATTTACACAGCCTCACACAGTGGCTTGGAAACACGGAAGAGACTGTTGTGTTACCTAGTGGTGTGGCTCCCATGTTACCTCCTTTAAATATAGTCTCTTTCTTTCCAAACAACATGGACTCCAAATCACCTCTAAGAAAAATAAGAATCTGACTCACCTTATAATGCAAATACACATGGAACCTTGTCTTTCCCATAGACAGGTTGCACGGAGGACTTGACAGCAGTCAGATGTGACCACTTCCTACCCATCATCTGGAAACAGGAGACCGCCTAGTGGCTCCACAGCTGACATGCAAAGGGGCTAACACACAAAGAAACAGATACGTTGCCATGCTTGAGAAGAGCAAAGCAAATAGCCTTTTGCACTTTTATGAACACAGAGGTCAAAATAAGGATGCAAGGAGAAGTTGGACCGATATATAGTTTCAAAATGCCACTCAACAGAAAATATATCTTAGCAAAAAGTAATTTCTCTAAAAGAGCAAAATCTTAAAAGTTACATTCCAAATGTAGACACTAGAAGTTGATTGTCTAAAAGTACTGAAGGTGGCGTATAATGTTGCAATTTCATCAGAAAGAGCGGATTAAATATTGATGCCCAGTCGATAGACAGAGCAGCTGAGGTGACGGGCTAAGAGATTTCAAATTGGACCTTAGAAGATCACACAGAGTCCTCCTAAGTCCTTGTCAGTGGGCTCTAAGTACAGCATTTGCTAAAAACAGCTTTCATTTTGTAGTTTAGTGAAAAATCAAATATTTGATTCAGTCTCAGAATGCCTTTCTTGAAAGGGTCGAACGTTTTCATCATGAAGGTTGCGTCCATGCTTCTTCTTTTTCTCGAAGCAATTTTATTATGGCACCCAGACACTGTGTAACACACACGGCCACCACGGAGCACACACTGCAGGTCGGCATCTGTGATGAGCACTGGGTTTCCATGCCACCCCAAAATAAACACAACACATTAAAAAACAAAAGCATTGCGTGACTCTGAAGGCAGTCATTTCGTTAAAGGGCTCTGAAATATAAAGTGTCAATTCTCCATGATTTTATTTTTTCAAACCCACAGGGATTCTGAAAACGATTCGTGTGTGGGTGTGTGCATGTAAGCATGCTGATGTCATGATCTTGCCCCAGACTCATACCTTATACTGCCATTAAAATGTCCAGCCATCTGTGTAAAAACAGAAGGATCGGGGTTTATATCCTAGAGGTAACCCCAAATTGTTATGAGCAGACAAGTAAAACCTGACTTTGGCCTTAACAGCATCCACAAGCTGCGAAAATTATAACAGTTGCAATGAGAACAATAAGTGGTTTGAGTTCAAAGTGAACAAAGAAGACGAATTTTATGTTCTCATCGGTGTGGGGAGGGATAATCCATAGCCCTCATATGCTGACTCTAACACTCCAGTAAATGGTATGTTAGGAAAGAAAAGGGGTGATTTACAGTTTCATTCAGAGAAACGCAACTGTAGAAATTGTTTATAAAATACATTTGAACATGCATACATGTATATGATATTTATGTGTGTGTGCGTGGTATTGTAAACATGTGCATACATAATATATGCATTCTGTATATGTGCATGTACACACACACACACACAGAATATGACCCTACAGGCCTCCCACTGGGAATATACCCAGAGGAACTCAAATCACTCTATGAAAAAGATAACTGAACATACATGTTTATTGCAGTATTATTCACAATAGCAAAAACATGAAACCAACCATGCTGCTCATTGAAAGAGCACTGGATAAAAAAATGTGGTACATATACATGATGGAATATTATGCAGCCATAAAGAAGGCCAAAATTATTAACTTTGCAGCAACTTGAATGTACTTAGAGTCTATAATACTGAGTGATCTTTCACAGAAACAAAGAACCGAGAATCACATATTCTCACTCATAAGCGGACCTTGAACAACTATCGTAATACTATAAGAAAAGGATTGGCAGTAGTGGGATACTGCCAGGGGAGGGGACACCTCATCAACAAGGGTATCTGCACACTGAACACTTGTATACCTAACCCTGCATCGTACTCCACATCTTTAAAATTGAAAATTAGAAAAAAGAAAGAAAACAAACACCGACCCCACGAATTGCAGTAGACAACTGACACGTGTGCTCTTCCTTTGAAGAGAGAGTTGTCCCTGTGCAGTAGGAGATAGGGAAGGGTCAGGAGAGCCATCGGGACCAGCTTGAAAAGAAACAGGCCTCACGAGAAAGCGCAACCTTAAATGACCCCCAGGCATCCCGACACCTTCCGGCCAATATTTCTGTGCCTGCCTGGGTGTCTACCTGAAGCCGTCGGCTCCCTGCCTGTGCCCCAGGCTTCACCCTTCCTGCTGGGCTGCCCTAGGGACTTGGGACGTCCCTGTCCACCCCACAATCGCGCACACCACTTCCTTGCAGTACATCTCTTAGCAGAGATCTCTCACCGGCTTTTTCTGCGGTCGGGGCATGACCGATGCATCACTGGGGAAACGGTACGGAGTCGTGCTTCTCCTCAAGACAAAACGTTGTCTTCGTGTATTGTGCCACCATTAGGCTACAGGACTCACTTCTCATCAGACTGCAATTAGGTCTAAATTTTAGCATTTCGAAGTTCTCGAAGCCCCAGTATACGCAAAGATGCCTTCTATCCTATTACAGCATGTGGTGTAGAGAAACAAGTTCCTTAATTCAGAACTTGGAGTCCAGGAGCGCTTTACTGTCCAAGTGGTGACCACGTGACAGTCACCACAACTCTCCGCCTTACTTGGATATACAGCGTCTAGTGTCTACACTGCTGTGCTGTGCTGATTAGACCAGCCAATGTTAGTGTATATATTTCATTAACGAAAAAACGTTTATAGGTAGCATGAACCAGGGCTGGTCTGCAGGTCCCAGGACCTGGATGTGCTCCTTCCATGTTCCTTATTTCCACCAGGGTATGTCTCGCCTTGGGGCAACACAGCAGCAAGAATTGGTAGCCTCTTGGAGAAGAATGGAACACCAGCTATGAGAAATTCCCTGGCACAGGAACAAAAAGCAAAACAAGACGCACTGCCTGCGAAGTGTCACGGTTGGAGCCCTGCTGTTTCCAAGTCTCCAAATTCTTTGTTGTTTGCTGTTCTGAGATCGTGAGCTGTCCACTAAACCCCCTAAGTAGGAGATCTCCACCGATGGACGCGAGCTTCATCACCACCCGGCCACTCCTCCCACTTTCCTAGGTGGTGACAGAAAGGCCGCTGCCCGGGAGGGAGTGTCTGGGTTGGTACGAGAGCGAAAGTCACTTTGCATCTGGGATGAAATCGGAGGACAGCTGTGTCCTGAGACGTGTGAGGACCAAGAGCTTCCCTTCAGAGTCAGAGTTCTCTGATCTTCTGGCCCAAGTAACAAGAACAGGAGCATTTTCGAAGAGTTATGTGAGGGTCAGGGCTCTGCCAAGTGCCAAGTTGAAACTAGAAAGAACAAATCTGTGGAGGAAAAGAATGGATGGATTCACCAGAGGACTCCTTCAGGGGTGATAATTCATCATGGTGTGGCTGACACAGAGAGGGGAGACTTCAAAATGTCATGGGACGCAACTCAATTCTATCCTAAAGTCAAAGGGATTGTTGACAATTGTATGTGAGGGTAAAAATGATAATGCCATAAAATGGAACCAGGCAGCTCATGACAGTGATGCTTTGGGAGGCTGAGGTGGCAGGATCACTCGCGGCCAGGAGTTGTAGATCAGTTTGGCAGCATAGTTAAGATCCTATTTCTACCAAAAAAAAAATTGATTAATTAAAAATTAGCAGAGTGTGGTGGTATGCACCTGTAGACCCAGCTCCTTGGGAGGTTGAGGCAAGAGGATTTCTTGAGCCCAGGAGTTTGAGGCCAAATCAGATCTCCCACTTCCATTTTCCTCAATTCATTTTTTTTTTCCAATTAATTCGTCTAACTTGGCTCCTCAACAAGCATCTCCTGGGCGCCCGTCAAGTGCCACCTTGCAAGACGCGGGAATACGGATGGGAAGACAGACGAGGCCTCGTAGAAGTCACGTCAAGCAATCGCTCCGGAGACCTGTGGAAATCATCCGTGCGTGTGCGTTTAAGACACGGCCGGCCAAGAGGGAGGACTCAGCCTCCGGGCCGACCTGCAGGAGGGCTGGCCCAGCATGAAGGCTGGTGTGTCCCAGTGGATCCATCGGGGAGGGGCTGAGCACAGCCCTGGGCTCCCCATCCCCGGACGCCTTGGAGGGCGGGCCTGTCTCACCTTGTGAAGCTGGGTGGCTGCGGCTGTCCTGGAGACGCTCGAGGCGGAGGGGCCGTGCTCTTCGCTGCCTTGCTCCTGAAACTGAGAGCCCGGCCCAGCCCACCTCTCTCCCACCAAGTGTGCCCTCCCTGGACCCCTTACTCCATCTCCGTGAGGAAGCGCGTCAGGCCCGCGCGCTTTAACCTGCCTTCGCATCTCCAGTCGGTTTCCTAATCCTCAGACACACGTGTCCCGCCGGCTAGCGCTGCCATCACTGTTCCACGGGCTCTTTCGATCCAGCACGTGGACTCCACACCGCACACCTACCTCGGAGTCGCCCAGCCCAGGACCTAGCGTCCCAGGACAGTCGGTGTCCAGTGTCTGGACCATGCGCTGGCGTTCTCGGGGCTCCCCGTGTCCTCCCTCACCCAGTGTCCCCTTGGTCATCTTCAGCTGACCGTTCCAGCGAAGTCCAGCTCTGCGATCTGGCTTTCGGACTTGGCCTCCCATTTTCTCTCAGCTTTCATAATCTCTCACTCTGTCCGAGCTCCAAGTGTTTGCCGATGCGAATAATTTTCAGTCCTCAATCAAAGAAGTGATAGACGACGGGGGATCCGGGAGACGACGCCAGAGTGAGCCTTGTCGGGTCACTCTGTTTGGCCTCAGGCCTGTCGTATGAAATATGAAACTGGGATAAAGGATGTTAAGGTGTGTCCCAAACTCTCCAAACTCTTACCATGCCTCACCCATACTAAAGATGATATATGCTGCTAAACTTTTAAAATAGCTATATGTCTTTCGAATGATAAATGGTGCGCTGGCTTGCAGAAGTTGGAACAGTCAGATTGCAGTTCCCAAAGCTCTTCCATCTGCAGTTCCTACCTGTGTTTCAAAAGAAAACAATTCAAATGACGCAGCAAACTATTTCAAAGACTTTCTTGGAGGACAAATGTACATAGTCGCAGAAACAAATATGAATGATTTCTGTGAATGCAAATTAAATATTATTTATATCTTGGTCACGGCTATAAAATTATGCACAGTTACTCACCTTTTCGAAATTACCATATTTTCCATGAATCACATGCTTGTATTTGTTTAAAAATTCAATCAATGATCTAAGTCCCATCCACTGTTATATTCCACAGTGCCATCACCTTATATTTGAATTTCCTCAACAGCTAACAAAGTCACACATTTGCAAAATAGTCTCAGCACTAAATCTGCCTCCTGGAAACCTAAAGAGGGAAGTGGCTATTTATATAGATGAATTAAATCCTCAGATTTTGTCTAAAATATATAATATAAAAATCTTTTTTGGAATACTGGATATATATAATATTTACAAAATATAATATGCAGACATTATAAAAGAGATGGATTATATATACAAGAAATATCCTGTATCTATGTTTTTGTTCCACATTTAGTCCTTTAAAATCCTTTGTAAGATATAGACTTCGATTCTGTCACGTTAACCGGTTAACATGAGTAAAATTACTTGCAGTTTAGCAGAAAGTAATCTGAGAAAATGCCACTTGGAATACATGCAGTGGTGAGCCGAGGATGGTTGGGAACCTCAGGCGTCAGGCATGGAGTAGAGCATGGCCTAAAGCAGTGAGGTGAGCGGAGGGCAGAGGGGCAACTTGGCTCCCACCCCGTCGATGGCCCCGCGGCCTCTTCTACACAGCTCTAGGGCAGACGTCCACGCGGGCACATGCCTGCTTCTCCCACCAGGAAGCTCTTCACACGACCAACCTCCTGCTTGGAGATGCTTGGAGACCCTTTGCCCTCCCAAGGGTCTCCCCCTGAGGCCACATTCCCCAGGAAAGCATTCCTGCTTCTCCTGCCCACAGCAGATGTTTCTTCAAGTGCCAGTTCCACCGAAGGGAAGCCACAGTGGGTTCACTGCAGACCACATGTAACTGCAGGAATTGGTGGTGCTTGTATTTATATATTTTTATATATATGCATACACACACACACACAGAGAGAGAGAGAGAGAGAGAGAGAGAGAGAGAAAGAGAGAGTCTTTTCATAAAATCCATGGGCTCTTGGACTCTACCTTCTTTGATCTTTAAGTGTGGAGCACAGGACTCTTTACTATAGGCATGGTGTATTGGAGCAGATTTCCAAAACTCAGTCATCCTGCATGACTGAAACATACACCCATTGGTCAACACCTCCCCGGGGCCCCTCCCACTAGCCCTACCCCCTCTCCCGCAAGCACCACTCTACCTTCCAATTCTGTGAGTCTCCGAGAATTTTGTAAGTAAAACCGTGCTTTGCTGTGTCTCTCTTATTTCCCTTAGCACAGTTTCCTCCAGTTTTATCTGTGTTGCTGCAACTGCAGAATTTCCTTCTATTTTAGGACTAAATAAACCACCCGGTGTAGGGATATACATTTTCTAATTCATTCCTCTGTCGAAGGACACTTGGCTTGTTTACACGCCTTGCCTCTTGTGAATAATGTGCGGTGAACATGGGGCTGCAGGTCTCTCTGGGAGATCCAGTTTGTGTCCATGTCTGTGTCCCCTCCAGACGGTCAGCGCCTAAATATAGTCATTCTGCAGGGGCTGGGTTTCTGGCAGTCAACAGGGAGTGAGGTGAAAGTTGATGTGGATCAAGTTCCCTCTGCACGTCGTACCTTTCACAGTTCTCTTGAGTTCACGCTCTGCCTTCGATCAGCAACTCACGTTCCCTGTCTTGAGGAGATTCTACTAGCTATGACCGGACACATGAGGCTTTGGTGTTGGGTTTTGGGTCCCATCCAGTGCTCATATTTCCCTTGTGTGAGTCAATATGGTATATGAAACAGGTAACACAGATTCCCAGGAATAGAATATGCTATTCCTGGATATCCAGGCGGTTGGCATCTCATTTCAGGAGCTGCCTCTTAGAGGTGTACCTTTGACCCCAAGGTAGCCACCACTAGAGCAAAAACGAGTTTCACAGTCGAGCACATCATATCTGAGGATGGATGCATATTGCCTACGTAAAACTGGTAAGTATACGCTTCTTCAAACACATAAAATAACAGAAGAGCTCAATTCATTGAAAATCAATAAGCTTTAGAAGCCAAACTAATTAATGAATGCGTAAAATGCAATCACCAGTGTGAAAGGATCTTTGGATGGTGGGAGTTCCCTTTCTTAACAGTTCCCTATAACACCTGTACCCATTTCAAACCATGAAATATACTTACAGTCTTACCTATAGATAGTCTTGAACTGCACATATAATGTACGTGTGTGGGGGACCTCAAAAAGAAGCATTATGTCTTGGAAGGCAGGCCCCTTCCAGGGCAGGCTTCCCCCGCACTGTATATGTGGCCCCAGATGGCAGGAACCCTGTGCTCCACCCTCCTCATTCGCCTGATCTCACCCCAAGCGACATCTGTGTTTCCTCAGATTAAAAAAGTCCTCAAAGGGAGAAACATTTTGTCAACGTGGAGGAAGTGAAACAAAAAACAGCAGAAGCACTAAAAGTTATCTAAACTGACAAGTTCAAAGACCGTTCTGAGCTGTGGAAAAAGCGTCTCGGTTGGTGTGCTGCATCAAATGGAGAATACTTTGAAGGCAACTGATGCTTAAACATGTGGGAATAAATACACACAATTTCACAAATAAATTCTGGGTTTGGGAGCGTCTCCCCTCTATGCATGTGTGTATGTATATATAGTCTTTTGTGAGTGGCTTGCAACTTATGACTTGGGAGATCATTTATGCTTATTTACTTATTTACAAGCCTCCGCCATATTTCATACAGTTTATGTATTCTGCAGAGCTTGTTTCTGTTGTGTTGTGTTGTCATAAAAATATAGCTAGATCGTTAGCGCCAGTCATATTTACTTTCCTTCCATAAGCAAACTCCAGATTGCTTTTCTGAAAACCAGAAGATGTGCTCGTTAGCTGGGACGCTGCAAGCGTGTTTGTGTGTGTGTTGGAGGGAGGACTCGATCTATCATCTGCCAGCAGGCCGTGCTGACAGGTGGGAGCCGTGAGAGGTCGATGAGCAGCCCAGGGACGCAGAGCTGGGGAAGCCGGAATCGAGAGGGAGACACAGCCTTCCTCCTGGACCATGAGGCTGACCTTCCAGCAACAGACGAAGCAGAGGGAATTTCTTCCTTCTTTCCATTCGTGTTTTGAAATGTTATGATAGATTCGGGGGTTACAAGGGCATGTTTGTTCCATGGACATATTGTGCGGCGGCGGGGCTTGGGGTTCAGATGGCTCGTTCCCCAGAGAGTGAGCATTACATCCAGCGGGTAATTTCTGAACCATGAGCCACCCTCGCCTCCCCCTCTAAATGACCCCAGTGTCTATTATTTCCACCTTGTGGCCATTTAGCTCCCACAGATAAGTGAGAACATACTTTGCCAAGGTTTTATAAATAAATTAAGGCCGTGATACTGAAATGAAAAGCAAAATGGAGTGGGTGCACCGTTTTCATGGCAAAGCTGGTAAAATCAAGGCCTCACGAGAGTAAAAATCTTGGAGAAATATGAAGGTGGAAAGAGCGGGAGGAAGGAAGCCAAGGGGCTGGGTGGTGAGACGCTGGCGAGAGAAGGAGAGGTAGAGGGGGAGGGGAGCCAGGAAGGGATGGGCAGGGGGAGGAGAGAAGGGTCGCGTCCGGGGAGAAGGAAGGGCAGGAGCCAGAGAAAAAGGATCCGGTCGTCCTGCGTTGAGAGCGTCTCCCAGCAGCGTCCAATCTCGCCTGACCTCCAGACGTGTGTGGGTGTGTGTGTGTGTGTGTGTGTGTGTGTGTGTGTGAGGCACGTGTGCGGTTGTGGGTGTGCGTGTGTGGCAGCATGCGTGTGCATGAGTGCATGTGAATGCATGGGTACACATGCGTATACGTGTGTATGCATTGTCTGTACATGTGTGCGTGGGTCAGATACACATGCAAACATTTGTACCCTGTGAGGGAGCTTTATATGTGTCTATTCAACTTGCCTTTCGGCACTTCAGTCGGTGTCTGTTAATTTCAGCCGCAAAGCAATGTCTACTTTATTACTTTTCAGTATCTTCTTCACGCAGCTCTCCAAAGTCAGTGCTCGAAGACACTGATCTGTTGCATACATTCATGTGAAAAATCAATACCTGAGCACACACGTCTGACTTTTTTTCCATCTTACTTTTCACTTACAAGGTGGAAAACCAGGCTCTGCACTTTTTTCCAGGAGATGGTAAGCAAGCTATTTCAGTCCGTCAAGCCTCAAAATTCTCCTCTAAAACCACTGCCCTTTTGAACAGTAAATAAATAGCTCATTTCAGACTTAATCTAATGCCTAGAACACATTAAGTAAAATTACTATTGTTGTTATTGATATTACATTGCAACTTATTGTTATTTGTATATATTTTAAGATGATAGAGCCTGGCAGGGACATATGGTGAGCATTCAATGCATTGTAATTATTAATATTCTTATTGAAACAGAAATATATTTGATTAATATAGAAACATATATTTTATTAATGTTTTAATTTTAGTTCAATATCTGACGTCACACACATTACAAATAAAAAAGGCATTTTTATTAAAATCAGAAATAGAGCACAGAACACAATACATATATAAATATACTCAGTCAAAATCCCAAATGGCTTTTATTATACAACTTGACAATATAATTACACATTTTTTCTGCAATAATAAGACACTGTAATAATCAAAGAAATATAGAAGAGAAATAATGAGAGGAATTTTACAGCCAGATATTTCATAAACGACAAAAAGTTTTAAAGTGCTATTAATTGTTGAATAGATATATTAATGGAGAATAAAAACTCTACTCATAACCCCTTGAAAAAAATCTGGCATATGATGAGGGAATTTTCTGGTAAATTAGTAGTATATGCATATAATAAACAGAATCATGACAGTTTGGTTCTTTTTTCATACCATATGCCAGCATAAACTATAGTTTAGTTAGCTATTTAAATATAAAACGAAACTATGAAAACATTTTTTTGGGGGGGGGTTGGAGTCTCACTCTGTCGCCCAGACTGGAGTGCAGTGGCCGCTCCCAGCCACCGCAGCCTCGACCTGCTGGGCTCCGGCGATCCTTCCGCCTCAGCCTTCCAAGTAGCTGGAACTACAGGTGCGCGCTACCACGCCCGGCTAATTTTTTTGATTTATTGTAGAGATGAGGTCTCGCCAAGTTGTCCCAGGTGGTTTTTAATATTCAAATAGTTATGATATTTTTGAATGAGGTAGAAGGTTTTTTCAAATGCTGAAATCCTTAAAAGAAGATAGAACTGATACACACAAAACATTTCTAGTGTATAAAAATCACATAAACAAAATGTAAAATCGCATTTTAAAATATAGAACATTCTATTAAAAACTACTTTGTGCTCCTGTATATACAGTCGTGAAAAATACAAGTTAACGTGAGTGACTATACTCACCAACACCAAAAAAGGAAAAATCAAAAGGAAGATCATGTGCAAAAGTCAGACTTTTAAAAATAGCTATGTAAACATATGCAGACACAATGCTCAGCCTTGCTAGCCGCTGCCTACTGAATTTTGTCTAGCAGAATTGTGGCTCTGTGATCACTTCTTTTATTTGTCTGTTTGCATCTTATTTTTGAAGCTCTCTTATTGGGTGTCTACATAATTTAAGAATGTTGTGTCTACTCAGTGAACTGATGCTTTGTAATCACGGGACGCTCCGTGTGATGCCTGAGTCTTTTTTGCTGTGACTTGACTTTGCTTGAGAGGAAGGTGGCCTAGACTAGATGTTGGTCTCTTAGGAGCTGTGTTGCCAGCTCGGGCGCTCTGATCAACTTTCTGTTTCCTTTCTTTTTCTTCTTTTCCTTCTGCGTGTCAGTTTGGATGATCTATTTTGCTTATTTTTGACTCACACATCTAATTCCAAAACCAGGCTTTTGCGACGATTGTTTCCTTTCAGGCTACAAGACTTATTTGAGTAGTTCTTAGTGAGGGTCTCATGGCAATAAATTCTGTTTTGTTTTCGAATGTTTTAATTTCACCTTTATAAATAAAAGCTTGTCAAAACTTTAAGTTGCCAATGCTTTTTTCTTTCAGTGCTTTAAAGGTACCATATTGGTGAGCTCTGTGAGAGGGAGCGTATCAGTGCAAACATGCTTATTTTAATATAGGTGGCTAAGTAGGAGCAAAACGTCCATGATGTGGGTGCATGTATGGGTGAAGGTACAAACATTTTCTAGCGTGGGGTGAGAGGGCTTAGGCCCAGTGAAAACACAGAAGTAACGAGCGGGCCCAGGAGTTTGTTCCTGAATACCATTTATCAATAAAAGATACCCGCTCCTCGAAGAAATGACTGACTCTGGAAATGGGGCAAAGAAAACCCAAGACGAACCAAGGCAGCAAGTAAAGTATTCACAGCACTGGAGGCGAGGGGTGGGAGATGCACATCAAAAACACTGGATCCAACCTGAAAAAAATTCTTATGGGCAAAGCTATTACCGTGTAGGCAAAACGATCATAATAACAATGGCTTAAACATCCTCCAGTGTACAGTTAAGTGATGTAAAACACTTATTGAATCTATAAACAAATATGAGAGAGAGGCAAATCCTCCGAATGTCTCTCTTCTAGGAAGAAGAAAATGGAAAGGGGATAGCAGTGACTGTGCAGTCGAGGGACCTGGCGGGTTTCACACTAGCCAAGTCATCAAGCCCACGTCCTTAGTCATCATTCATGCTTAAATCCCTTACTCTCTGATATGCAGCAACACAAAGAGCGCTTCATCTGTGTTGTGTGGTTTCCAAAAACCCACAGCCTGGGCTCATTATGAGGAAACATTAGACAAACCTGGATGAGAGGAATTCTACCAAACACCTGACACATATTTTTTTGTCAACTGTTGCGGTTGTAAAAACCGAGGAAAACCCAGAGACCCGCTTGAAGGATAATCAGGAGGGTTGCCAACTCAACGCAGTGTAGTGTCCTGGATGGGACGTCAGTGGAGAAACTGGCAAAATCTGTGTTCAGTTAATATCATGCACTAATACTCATGTCTTCATTGAAACAAGCACATCATAGTTTGGTAACGCGCTGTGCTTAGCATAACTGACTAAAAAGCAAGCGGGAAATCCCAAATCTCTACACCACCCTTTGCATCTTCTCTGTGTTTCTAAAATTGCTGAAATGCATTCTTAAGGTTGTTATTTCATTATCTCTTGCTTTTGCTATAGTTATCACTAGTCTGTCTTCCTCTGGCTGCTTCTACAATGTTCTCTTTGTCTTTGGCTTTTAGCGCATTGACTGGGTTGTTCATAGGCATGTTGTTCCTTATACTAATTCCACTTGGGGCATAATAAGATCATTACATATATGACTTAATATGTATGACTTACATATATGCTTTATATATAATATATATCTATATGTAAATTAGATATAAATGTATTTGCATAAGTATATATACATATATTAAAATATATGAAATATATATGCATATAAATATCTATGCAAGTAAATACACACACACACACACACACACACACACACAAATATAGACTTACTTTAGAAGTGTTTGGCCATTCTCCCCTCGAATATTTATTCTCCCTGCCCATTTCCATTTTCCTCTTATTTTGAGTTCAAATTACATATCTATCAAACTATTTAATTATAGACAAACTGTTCTGTTTCTTTTCTTTTCTCCAAGTGCTTGAGTATTGATAACTTTAATTAATTTGGCTTCAGGTTTATTGACACTTTCACAAGCTCTGTCTGGTCTACTAATATTCCATCTACCAGTTTTTACTTTTTATGCTATCTATGCATTTTGTTTTCATTTGTAGAATGCACATTTTTTAAATGAATATTTGTCTGCTACCTTTTCCATCTGTTCAGGAAGGCAAGAGTTATGACCAGAGACAATTAATTGCTTTTAAAATCCTTAGAGACAAAGTTAGCCCGAATTCAAAACAAGATTCTATAGTTCCTAAAACAACATTTATTTTAGAATAATTGTACTGGAGTCCTTGGGCCCAAGAAGTAAAAGCTTTATTATTATGGTAAGTTATACTGAAAAGTGGTTAATCCTGAAAGAGAAAATAAAATAAGCCCAGGGACCAAACTGAACAGGAATGATCTAGTTTGCACAGTGGAGAGAGAATAAAGATGAGTTTCCTGGCCTTGTGGACGTGGGCTGAGGGCAGGAGGGCAAGCGATGCGATGATAGCAATGCTTGGGTGAAGGCTAAACATCTGTGACAAGGAAACCCAGAAATGTGAGACACTGCACAGGGGGCAGGGAGAGCACTGATCTGTCAGGACAGCATCGCCTCTGCCACTGTGGGCGCCGATACCTGAGCCCAAGGCGACTGCTCTAGTGACGGTCGTATTCTGGCTAACAGGGGGCGACAGGGAAGAAATGGAGGACAGTCTGCTCTCTTTTGAATTGTGTTGTTTGGAAGTTGCACCCTGACTTCTGCCTCCTAGTCACAGGCCTTGGTCACAAGGCCAAATCAACCTGCAAAGGAAATTCAGATACATAGTCTACAACTAAGCATCATGTTCGCCCTTCTTCCTCCAACAAGCCTCCTGTGTTCATGCTCAAACCTGGGGATCAGATTTTTTTTTCCCTATAAATAGCCAGACAGTAACGACTGTAGGCTCTGCAGGCATGACGACCTACGAAATATTCAACTCTGCAGGGCAAAATCAGTCATGGGTGTGATGGAAGTAAATGGACGTGGCAGTGTCTCCATGAAACCTTAGTTACAGAACAGGCAGCAGACCGAAGGCCCCAGCCCTGCTGGAGCCCATGCTGAACACTCCTCTCTCCTATACATGCCTGGGGAGCTCTGCTGACACCAGTCTTCTCTCCAGCGATACCCTCGTTCCCTGAATAATGGTGTAATTGCTGTAGACAGCCAATGACACTCTTGCTTCTAGCCCGGTATGAAAAGTTTCTCCCTATCTGGGGCTTTTCCTAACCTGCCATCTTAATTAGTCTATCCTTTGTGCTCTTCTAGTCATTGCTAAGTGTCTGTTTTTCTTTACTTCTCATGGAAGACTATCTATAGCATCAGGACTAGAATGCATGCCATTATATATTATATTATATATTATTGTATTGTGACGTATAATACATAGTATATGTTACGTATTACATTATATGTTATATATTATATTCTATATAACCCATAAAACAGAGATTTCCTCTGAAAGCGTGCATTTCACTCCAACTACAAGCAGAATAAGAGCTCAAATAAATACTTTCTTTTCGTCCCTTGTTTTCAGATTAGAAAGTACAGTTTATATAAAAACTAGAGAGAGAGAGAGAGGAGATTCACCTCCCCAGTGTAGGGGAAGGGGCCAAAGCTTAAGAAAACATGGCCTGACCATAGCTCAGAGAGCACATGGCCACCCATAGCTTAGCAAGGCAATGGCCTTCTATCCTTTTTTAAGTCTAGGGGACAAAACTGTATCTTATGGAAGCAATACGTAAAAGTCAAGCCAAAAATAAAAATAACTGATCAGCATCGATCGATTAGGAATTTGGAAACTTACAACTCATTCTGCAGAGAATTGCTACAAGCTAAAATACCCCACTCATTTACAGAAACATATAATAAAGAATATATTTAATGTACTTGGAAATTCAGCTGGATCAAAATAAATATTCATATCGAAAATGTGTGCTCAGGTTTAAAAAAATTCCTGAAAAGACGTATTTAATCTAATTTAAAATGTATAAACAAAGAAATGCCATGTATCTTAGAAGAGACCCAGTAAACTAATTAAAATGGATGAGATCGCAATTCTTGGGTACTGTGGGAAGAGAGGAATATTGTGGTAAGCATTTCAAAAAAATATCGTCAAACTTTCAAGATATTAGCATGCCGGTGTTGAATGTGATATTTATGCGAAGGCTATTGAGGAGAAGATCAAATTGCCTTTTTATGTAAGAAATTGGATAAAGAACAGGAATCAAGTAAATCCAAAGTGTAATTTTCTCATGAACACGAATTGATGGGATGTGTTCAGGTCAAATATAATGTGCGCCGTTGTACAGCTGAGGTAGGAATCTGACATTTCTTTGGCCCTGCTATGAAATTTAAAGTGGCATGCTTTCATTTTCCTCTGGGACAGCTGCTGCCGTTCTCAGATGGGAAGGGCCCCAGCTGGCACGTCTTAAATGGAAATACATGTGGGTAATAACCACGGACGACAAAGCACTGCTGGCCAGCCAGGAAGCAAATTAGGGGTAAGTAAAAGCTGTGTGGATACTCCGTTTGCTTTTAAGCCCTTCCAGAGATTTGATTATATGTTATTAGCATGAAGATTCATGGAATAGAAACCCCAGGAGCCAAAATAGTATATTTAGCTTCAAGAGACTCCCCTGTGCACGCGTGTGTGCATGTGTGCATGTGTGTGCGCGCCCGTGTGTTTGCCTGTGCACATAAATCTTTCTTCCTGTGTGGGTAAAAGTAGGAATAGAACACGGACCAATTTGTCCCGACCTCTTCAGTCAGGAAGAAATCGTATCTAGGACCCAAGGTTCTTTTTGAAACTCCTTTAATCTACTTCTTTTTAGGGAGGCACGAAAGAAATGTTTTCAGGAAGAGCCAAACACCCAGGTCGTGGACACAATCTCGGGGGCTCTCAGTTCACAATCCTGAATGGAAACACGGCTGCTTATTTCGAGGGACTGCTCAGAATTATCCCTTACCCCATTTCATTTCCTGTCTGAGAACCTCCCCACCATTTCCAGCTCATGTTTGGCAAGGCTAATTCATGAGTCTAACAGGAATTCGGGCTGTCAGGCATGAGGGGACGTTGTGATGCAAACCAACTGGAGGAGGAACCCAGTGAGAACTTTCTCTGATGTTCGTTTCACGCACAGGATGCCAGGGAGTTTCTGCAGTGCCCCCGTGAGTTAGGCCTTCTCCCGTTTGACTGGGAGGGAAACAGGCATTGAGGGTTTAGTTCTCCCAGGCAAGACCACCTTCCTAAATTTTAACTCAGAACCACAAGTCCGAAAGATGTGTTCCTCATGCCACACTCAAAAGTGAACAGACCTGCTGGGCAGAGTGGCACACTATCCTTACAACGACTTGGGAGGCTGGGGTGGGAGGATTTCCTGAGCCCAGGAGACTGGATTTGAGTCGAGGAGTTTGAGACCAGACGGGGCACTACAGCAAGATCCCATCTCAGAATAAACAAACAGGAAAAGGAGTGAGCAACTCTTGAATGCACAGCTCTTTAAGAAACATTCTTAGTTGTTTTGCAACAAATATCATTTTCCCACTGACAGCGACAGCCCACACTTAGATATTTTCCCGAAGGGTGAGACTCGCATCAACGAATATTACACTTGATCAGGGAGTGTATTCGTAGCACAGTGGCACTGAGAGCAAAGTCATCTGCTGTTGTCACCAGGAGGGAGCAGAGCTCCCAGCATTTTGCCTGCTTGCCATCTGACAGACGCAGTGGTCCCCATGTGGTCTGCGCAGCAAGGAAGGCTCGCAGGCACGCACCGCTGGCTGCTCCGTGGGAGGTCAAAGAGTCCCCATTTCATGTCCCAACGCCTTCCAGCTTCCTGACTGACTTCAGACATCTGTATGCTGAGGCATTTCTGCAAATCGTGAAAGCAACTCTCGACTTATGGAGAGCTCGCGAATATTTCCGAAACGAAAACCTCTTTGCTTTGCCCTGGAAGGCGGGGTGCAGATGAGAGCCTCCAATTTTTGGACGAGCTGCTTCTTAGACTCTGAGTCAGCAGAGACTTGAGAGCCCATTCAGTGCGCCTTGATCCAGAAGTTCTGCCGTTTTCCAAAGATTACGCGTTGTTAAATGCCTTCATCGTTAATGCTTCCCTTGATGGAGATCATAGCCACATTGTTCCCCTGGGATCCTTATTTTGTTCTTTTCCATCTACGTAACTTCAGACAATGAATACCACTGTGACACTTGTCCTCTACGACACCGACCATCCTAGCAAATAGTCCAAGCGTCTTCAATTCCCTCCTGTGAGATTTTTGCCCCAGAGGCTGGCTCTTCTGGTCTCCGGCCTCTGCACCACGTCTCCGCCCATCTGCAAGTATTTTTGTTCGACCAAGGCCCCCACTTTAAAGCAGAAGCTTAGATGCAGCCCAACCAGCACCAAGATTTCACGATCCCTGAGGCTGAAAACAGGAGTGCAGGGCAACAACTGTGACAAAATCTTGTGTTCACTTGCCACTTTGGGGAGCCTGGTGTTGGGTTGTGCTTAATTACAAACTTCCTTGAATTTTTCTTATAAGTTCTTGTCATGTCAAAAATAATTATCTTATACAAATTAGGTTTTGAAATTAATTAAATGTGGGCATTTCAATTAATCTCTATTTACTTTCACCTTTTAAAAATAAATTATTGCCTCCACCAATAAAAATGATTTTTAAAATATGTTTCTATTTCCAGTTCATATCTCAGTCTGTTTAGGAGGAAAAGGACATGAATAGGCTAGAATGACAGAGTTTGGTTGCTTTGCCCTCTCAAAATCTTTAAGTTGTTTGATTGCTCAGTCAACTCTGCATCTTCTAAATCAGCATAACTGTTATATTTTCACTTCAATGTAGAGAGCTAACATGCATTTAGACATGACAATTCCCTAATCTCAGCCCCGCAAGGCTTGATGTGACACACACACTGCTATCACCTGGCTCGCCTGCGTCTACTAGCCTCATTCATGTGGCTTCTTACAGGCACACTTGTGACTCATTGGCCACTATTAATTTGTAAAGCCACTCACTAATTCCTGACAAGGGTCATCCACTCACCTTTGACATTCACCTCCCCAGACTAGCACGCCATCCAACTCTGCCCTCGCCTCGGTTGATGGCAACAGATTAATCCGAGAACCCTTCATTGACTTTATCTGCTCTCTCGGCTAAGAAGGGACGGTGGTGAAGAGACTCACGGAGAAGATGGGCCTCAACCCTCTCTGATGTGCTAGGGAGAGAACCAGAGAATCATCACGGGACAGGGCCCTTGGCTGTCACAGGATGTAGCTAAGCTTCATTTCTACTGCCCCATTCCTCAAATCCAATTCCTCCTCCATCTTCAAAACATGTTTTTATGGTTAAGGAAACAATCGACCAGGTTGCCACACGGTAATGCCCCGATGTGAGTTCATTCCATCATCAGAACACACTGAACCCGTTATCAGCTGCATAATGGTTTACGCTGAAAAACTGATAGTGAAATCTGGCAGGCGTCATGTTCAATTTCACAGTCGTCTCCTGTGTTTTGATGAGCTTTACTGATCGAAGCTGAATAAGGAGAAAAGGATTGTAGACGGGATCACTGTGCAGGTCACAACTACTCTAAAATTATCTTGACAGTTGCTTCCTGTTTGTGTGCATCGTCTCCTGAGTAACAGGTGATTTGGATCGCGTAGACAAATATGAAAAACAAAAACACTAAATTTGAAGAGACCCACCATCCACATCTTAAGCGGAGGCTGTTACGACAGAGCACTCAGCATCTTTAGATGGAGAAGGCCCATGGGAGAAAGAGGTCAGGCTGGATGGATGATGACTGAACGAGAAGTGCTGTGCTGCAGGAGGAAAACACCATCTCCTTCGGACACTCTAGATTGCTACCAACATTCTATTTGTCCTTTGAAAAGCAAACACCGATTTAGGCGAATCGTAAGATAAAAGGCATTTGGTAACTCAATGCCTATAAAATAGCCTATTTAAATAGGCAAGTCGCTCAGACTCCAAAGATGTCATAATTCCTCACCTCTGATACCTGGGAGTGTACCATATTTGGAAACAGGGTCTCTGCAGATGTAAGAACATTTAGGTAAGGCCATACAAGATTAGGATTGGACCTAATCCTATATGACTAGTGTCTACAAGAGAAAAAAGAGTGAGATTTAGGCACAGAGACACAGGGGGAGAGCATCCTGTGACGACGGAGACAGAGGTGCGGCTTCAAGCAAAGAACACCCAAGGACTGCCAGCCGCCACCATCAGCATCTTGGAGACAGGCGTGGAATAGTATTTTTTTAACTGGAGGCTCCAGAAGGAACCAACCCTCTCATGCACTGATTTTGAACTTCTCGTCTCCAGAACTGTGACAGAATCCATTTCTGTTGCCTTAGGCCACTCTGTCTGTGGCACTTTGTTATGGCAGTCCTTGAAAACTTGTGCACATGGCAGACCTTGGGTTAATGCACTGGTGGCCTGGGTTTACCTGCTGAGGGAGTAGGATGTATTTACTTTTGGGTAAAATGGTGCCACGGCCAAATTAGAATTTTGTGGAAGGCCAAAGATATCACTGCATTAAATCAGAAGCAATATATCCAAGTATCTTAATGTAATGTAATCGTTGCAAATGAAAACCATTTAGTACATTGTATTTAGCTGTTAGCGCTAAGTGCCTAATGCAAGTTATGAGCTGTGTGCTTGACGCCGTTATTTATCTAAATTTCCAAGGAGCAATAGCCCAGTATGTTACTTCTTGCAGTATTTTTGTTGTAGTTAAACTGAGGCAGGCTAATTTACTAAACTGAAACCTATTTATTTCAGGTCTTAATGTGTCCAATACTAAAAAAGCTAGGGTTTCCTTTCATGATTCAAATGCCTTTCTTCCATCCCTTCTCTTTCGCTCAAAATGCCAAGGTGCTGGGAAAGGTGGACCCATGGGGTTGTTTGCACACCCAGCGGGACATGTGGAAGTGAGGGCACGAGAGACTTAGATACTGAGAAAGAAAAGTTTGGGGGTGTGAGTGGGACATGGGGTACATTAAGCAAATAATGCATAGGCGAAGAAATGAGTAGATGTGTTAAGGATAGTGGACGCTATTACTTTAAGGTCAGCACAGAGATTTACAAACATGCAAAAGAGTAAGACTGAAAAGAGTCCTAAGCACTGGACACGAATTGCAGATACAGGCATGTAAATTGTATTACACACATAGGCAGAAATAGGTATAGATAGATTAGCGTGTGTGTACAGACAGATACATGCATTTTCTAGCTCTATCCTCATAAATAATAAACACACAAATTGGCTTCTTATGACCATCTTTCAGCAAAAGGAGGCAGACCTCCTTGGATAAAAGGCAGATTCCGGGGCTGAAGTAAAAGATAGCAAAATGCACTAGAAATGTCTTACATCAGAGTAAAGAAATGCTCAAAGAATTGAGAGAACTTGACATGTCAAAAGGACACACAAGTCAACTTAAAGGGGCTTGCCCTGGTCAAAACTTGGACAATTTAAGTGTGAAAAGAAATGATACCCGTGCATTAAAATCTATTGGATGAAATAGGAATGCATGAGTAAACAAAAAATACAAGAATGAAATAAAAGAATTAATGAGTTACTCCATTAACTAATGCAAAGAGGAAAGGCTTCCTTACAGTAGAATGCCAACTGTGGATGTGAGTGGAAGGACGGTCGGTCAGAGGACAGTCACCATCTGTCAGCAAGCGTAGGGAGAGCTGATGAAAGCGAGAGACATCAGCGAGTGCTAAGGCCATTGCGCAGAATTACTAAAAGCAACAGGGCACCAGAATGACTTCAGAAAGTCTCTTCAGAAGCATCACCGTAATTTCAAAGGAAAACGTGATGCTTTGCGGCTTAGGAACAAAGCGGACCTGGGCCATGTGGTCGCGGCTAGCATCCCTGCTGTGGAGTGAGGTGGCCTAGCTCCCCTCGGGAGGTGCCTGGAAGGGCACTGCCTTGTTTCTTCCATCACCCAGAACTGCATGTCCAAGGGGACATAAGAAAACATCAGACAGACCCTGATGAGGGTCTCCCTGGGGGAATGTGTTCCTTACTCGTATCGAGGTCCAAAACAGGGAAAAGTCTAAGGGAATCGTCCAGATGGGAGGAGAATGAAAACAAGACAATTCATGTGTGGTTTTTTTGACTCAATCCTGAGCAAGGGTGGAAAGTAAATAAAGAGAGGCGCTGGAGAGAGATGTGTGAATTAGTGTGAGGAGTGCCCCGTTAAACCTCTCATTTGGCAATTATACGGTGGTAATGTTTGAGTGTTTCCATGTTTTCTTGTGAAATATAAACTGGCATTTTACATAAGTTGCTAGAGAAAGTGTTAAAAAATAACCCTGCAGTTTGCCTACGGGTGATTCAATAAGAGAATGATGGCCGTGGTGTGTATGCGTGTGTGTGTGTGTGTGTGTGTGTGTGTGTGTGTGTGTGTGTGTGTGTAGACAGAGATGAAGACTGAGATATGGGGGGTGATAGAGCAAATTAGGTAAAACACTAGCAAATGAAGAATGGGAGTTAAAATTTTTTTTTAAAGACGTAAAGTTCTTGGTACTGTTTCAAAAATTGTCCATGCATTGAAAATCATTTCAGAACAAAAAAAAAAGTCAAAGAAAATATCAGTCTGGAAAATAAAATCAATTCCTTCAAGACGGAATTTGTGTCCGGGGCTTTTCTGGACCCACAACTGTCCCAGTTTACTGGAAAATTTGGTCACATCAGTGCCGCATGTTTTCTTAGGAGGCCTATTTTCTTTTTCATATTCAGGGGAAAGGAAATTGCAAAGGAGTGAATTAAGCAACCAGAGACAGGTGAAATAGTAAAACTACTAAATAGGCATCAATTTTGTCACATATAACCCTCTTATGATTTGCCATCACATTGTGTTCGGGGGGGGATTCATCTCTATTAAAGGGATAATCGTCAGACAGCCAGTATCCAAAGGAAATTTCTGAGAATTACGTTAATGTCAGGTAAGATTAACAAATTTTTACAGAATAGCTTAATATCATACAGGAAGGGAAGAGGAATATGAGGAAATTAAATGACAAAACAAACGCCGCAATGTCAAAATCTCAAAATGTCATTCAGGACCCAATGGACATTCTACATTTATTTGACTAAAAAATTAATTGAATGACTCATATCCTGGGGAAAACAACATGCTTCAACCTCCAAGTTGCTCAAATTGACATTCAGCAAGTTTACGGCTCCAACCAACGTGGAGCAGTCCCCTTTTCACCAGGTCTTCACAACTTACAACCGGACACAAAACAAGAAGCAGGTACAGGAAGATGCAAAAAGGAGAAAGGAAGAAGGCCTGCTGTCCAGGGACCTCCAGCCTTGAGGAGGGACGCGGTGCTAGGCTCCTTGTGGATTCTCTGGGTTTTCTTCTTGCCTCCCGCATCTGTCAGGCCCGGTGCTCCAGAGGCATCCAACCCCAAACCTCCAACAGGTATGGCCAGAGAAAGCTCCAGGAAAAGCTTGATCTCTCTATCAAAGACTAAAATTGGGTGTGCTAGCCACAGAAAACCGTTTGGCAGTATCTGCCCTGTTCATCCAAATACCAACAGAAAAATGAAATCATAAACTTTCTCCCAAAGGTTTCAGAAGGGCTGATTCTGCAGCTACCTTGCATTCTACTCTTTCTCCCACCAAAGCAGGAGGTAGCACTTCACTGCCCCTGCTGTGGCCGTATTCATGGGTGCCAGGGTCCAACCTTCCCTTTCCCACCTGGTGGACCAACTCAGTGCCCCAATTTTGCTGCTGTAGTAATCTTGGAAGAGGATCTTCCATCACCACGTAATGTGGGTGAGGCTGAGTGAGGAGGTGTGAAGCAGAGCTAGCCAGCCTTCCATGCTTCCCACACCAGTCTCAGGGGCTCATAGGAGAGCTCAGCCTACACGTCTGCTCTGCAGCAACATGAGTGAAGTCTCTGCTGCCTTTATCCCTGGGGATAGAGAGGCCCAGTGAGGTTCAGAGGTGACAAGGCAGGTCACTAAGCCACTTTCTTCGGGAAGGTATCAGTTGGGCCCAAGAAGGGGGGCTGTGATTCTACTCCATCTTTCTGCAACAAGCCATAATAAGCCAGAACCCTACTGTCACCAACGACGTATTTGCAGAATGCAGAGAAAAGGCGCACATAGACACCTATCCATCCTCCTGCTGTTCCCCCACAAGAGGACAGGCTGCTCAGGAGGAGGGGGAGAAAGAGGAGAAGGTGTCACGGGATCTCATGATATCCAAAATGTCCCAGATGCACTTGAAAGCAATCTGTTACATCAAACGTCAGAAAAATCACCACTTGAGAAACAGCCATCAGCAGACACCACCACCGTGAATCACATGTTGGAATTATCTGACAAAGATCCTAAGGCAGACATCACAAAAATGCCTTCATAAGCAATTACAAGCTCCCATGTGATAAGTGAAAATAGGAAATCGCAACAAAAAAGTTATTAAAAAAAGAACCAAGAGGAATTCTACAATTAAAGAGCACAGTAAATAGAATAGAAAAACGCATGGTGGATGGGATTAATAGCAAAGTGAGATAATGGAATACAGGATCAATGACTTTGAGGGAGAATGATAGAATTCACCTGATCCAAACAAAAGAGAAAGTAGACTCTAAAGAATGAGCAGTCGGGAACCTGTGGGGCGATAGCAAAGGAGCTAACCTTCCTATCACGGGAGTCCCAGAAAGGGAGGAAAGAACAAGTGAGACTGATAACATTTAAAAATAATAGCGCATGGCTGAGACATCTCCAAATTCAGCAAAAGACACAAACCTACGAATTCAATGAACTGAGTTAAACCCAAAACAAGGCAAACTCAAATAAATCCATGCCACTGCACCTCATAATTAATCTTCTAAAAACTAATACCAAGGAAAATTACGGATAGCATTCAGAAAGAAACAAAGCATTACTGGTAGGGGAACACTTGTCAGGTTGACAACATATTTCTCAACTGAAACCATGAAGGTCAGAAGGAAGTGCCATAATGTGTTTCAGTTGCTGAAATGAAAGTACTATCGACAGGGCATTCTACATCCAGTGAAAATGCCATTCGGAAACTTAAGACATAATCCAGGCATTCTCAGTCAAGGAAAGCCAAGAGGAATGGTGGCTAACACATCCATCCATGAAGACTGGCTAAAGGGAATTCTTGATCTAGAAATGAAATAACAGAAGAAAACGGGGAGTCTCATATATGAAAATGGAATATAGAAATTGGTAAAATAGAGGTCTATAAAATAGACTATCATTCTCATGAATTTAATAGACCACAACTGATGATTACAGCACAAACTACAACATTATGTGATCATGGAACTTAATATGCATGCATGTAGAGAAAATACTTAGGACAATTATATTTAAAACATTGGGACACAAAGGATCAAAATGAAAAACAGTTCTGTACTTTGCTTGAAGTGGCAAAATGTTGATACCAGTAAGCGCTGTAGTACGAAGAGCACTGGGGAAATTTACAGAGGAATATACCACAAAACACTATAAATACATGAATAGAAAATTGGGGGGGGGAGGTTTGTGTATTCAATAGGGACACGAGAAAAAAGAAGTAGGGTTGTAAAAACATCATCAAAGACATCAAAGAAGTAACCCCAAATTTTTTCAGCTTATAATGCTTAGTTTGCTGTGGCAAATGTCAAAAAATAAATAAATTATCATCTTTAAATGAAAACAGTTTTTCTAACCTTGAGAGTTTTTAATGTGTCACCCCAGGAAATCACCACCAGGAGGACCAGAAATACCGGGGACAATTTCAGGAAGACCAACAATCATGCAGGAGGGAACATGGCCAGGAGAACCAACAGTCACCAGTGCCTCCCCTTCACCACATCCTAGGAAATTAGACAAAATTGCCATGTGGTTGCAGTTATCACAATCACACATCCTGTAAGGAAGAAACGGAAACGTTCGTGTCCACAATCCATGGTTTGTAGCTAAGGCAGCCTCTGACCGGCATAGAAGGAGTGGCAGAAAAGAGAGAAGCCTGACGTTTCACGGGCTGCTGTCTAGCTTCTCTATTGGGTTCAACTGATGCAAAACATTCTGCAAAAGAGATCTTGACTCCCTTTAGGGTGAATATTGTAAACCTCATGTTCTGCTTGACTATATTTTGATGCAAAAGGAATTACTCTGTGGCCACATCCCAGGAGAAGCCCCATCCGGCTCCTGGTGTCATCTCCTCGCCTACCACCCCTCTCCGGGCCTGGTCCTGCCTGTCCAGATCTGGTTGTCCCGGGGACTGCCTGAACTTCTAGACAGATGGTCCACTGTCTGTTTTCTTAGTATATTTGTACTAATCAGTCCATGGGGACTTTTTAAATTTCAAATTTTAAAAATGTAGTCACAAAAATGTATTTCTCACCTCATTGACAAAGTAAAGAAAAAGTATCCCACATTTCTATAAGGCAAGAAAAAATAAAAAGAAATGAAAAGACTGTTCTTTTTGTCGGTAGGCTAGAACACTGTCCTATCAGCTGTCCCCAAATCATCTGACTCTTTGGGGCAATTACTTTGTCTAACTTATCTTCTGTTGTTGTTGTTTCAATTTCTGAGGGTATAAAGCTTGCTGTTAATTTTTAGAGAATTGAAATGCTGTTAAGTTTTTGCATGCGCTTGCAAATCACTTCTGTCTGGCAGGGATGTGATCCCAGACCTCTGGCACAAGCCCTGCAGCGTGCAGACTCATTTTCTTCCTGTCTGATTTCATACTCCCATCCCACCTTCTGCGTCTTGTCAGCCAACTGGGGGCGTGTCTGTTCCTTGTGTTTGGCCTGAGACCGCGTTCTACCCCACTGGCTTCCTTGCGGGCTGCCCCATAAATCCTTAACATATGTCTATTATAGATTTCTCTGAGGATTAGATTCCTCAACTTTTGAAATGTACACAGATGAAAATAAGATATAGAATATGGTCATCCTTCAATACATTTTAGGCCTTCATCAAGTTTGTCCTACTGGGAAAACCCTGTTCTGTGTAATAAGCATTCTACCTAATATTTATACAAATCTCTGCGTGCAGGGGCTTATTTAGGATTTGATGAGAGTTATGATTCTAGAAAGGTACCCACAGAGACAAAAGATATACACCTTTTCAATTAAATCTTCATTTTGGAGGAAAAGGACCAAGGAAAATGGCTTCTAATTCCCAGTTTAGTTTGTTCTCTGATCCTGGCAATGGGAGCCTCTATCTAAGGGCACCATTGCTTCCACACTTACAGGAACGTTGCTTCTCTCCCACTGCATTTTTCTCTCTGTATCAGAATCAGTGAGGGCAAAGGATAGAGGTTTAGTAAGCCAACTCGGCTGTATTCCGCCACCCAGAGGCCCAAGCGGGTCGGTCCGAGTGCTTCAAATGCAAGCTTAAGTGGTGTGCAGGGCACGGTGGAGAGACGTGAGGACCCTAACCCGCGATACGGAAATGAAGAAGGAGACACTCTGTCTTCACTTCACTCCGCGGTCGTTCAGGTGTTTTCTAATCTGTGGCTAATGGCCATCCCCATCACCTATGGACAAATAATTTACATGACACCTTTCCATTTAAATTACTCCCATATAGATGACAAAATGGTCAGTTCTAGAATTGACCCAAACTTCATCGCACCAGAAGCCTTTCTAGCAACCCATAAAAAGAAACACAAAAAGAGAAATAAAAGCCCCAGTAGTCGATTAATTCTCTATGCATTTACCTATCACATATTAGTCAGATATTCTCCGAAAATGCTCGTCTTTCATTTACAGACACAGACACGTTTGTATATGCCACTGAATTTTCCACCTGGATTGACTCATCTTTTCATCCCTTTCTCGCCATTTCTAGCAGGTAATATACTCGGCCCTTTCTTTTTAAAGGGGGAGTTTTGTAAAGCAGGGTTTGTACGAAGGATGTTCAAGTTTGTTTGTTTGGTTTGAGTCTGAGTCTCACTCTGTCACCCAGGCTGGAGTGCCAGGGCACACTCATGGCTACCGCGGCCTCAACCTGCTGGGCTCAGGCTATCCTTCTGCTTCAGCCTTCCAAGTAGCTGGAACTACAGGTATGCATTGACACGCCCAGCTTTTTCTTTTTTTTTTTTTTTTGCCAAGATGAAGTCTCACTATGGTCTTGAACTCCTCCTGGGCTCAAGTGATCCTCTCCCCTCGGCCTCCCAATGTGCTGGGATTGCAGACACGCACCACCATGCCCAGCTAATTTTTTGATTTATTGTTGATACGAGGTCTCACCAAGCTGCCCAGGCTGGTCTCAAGCCCGTGGGCTCAGGCAATCCTCTCGCCTTTGCCTCTCAATGTGCTGGGATTACAGGCACACACCACCATGCCTGGCTGATTATTTTCATTTATTGTGGAGACAAGGCCTTGCCAAGTTTGCTCAGGCTGGTCCCGAACCCATGGGCTCAGGCAGTCCTCTCACCTTGGCCTCCGAAAGTACTGGGATGACAGGCATGAGCCGCCACGCCAGGCTGGGTGTTCAGGTTTAGTTGGAAGCGAGGCTGGAGGATATTAGAGGGAACATGGAGGTAGATGCATGGCCTGGGATGGGAAGGAGATGGCCATGGTGCCCTGGCAGCCGAGGAGAGGGTAGGCTGAGGGAGTCGCACTCAGCAGGTCCTTGCCACATCCTGGCGACCACCATCCTTGCCAGGGTGCAGCACTCCGTGGGGGTAGTTACAGAGGGGTATGCAGGGACCCCGCATGCAGGAGGGGACAGGACTCAACGCCTTCCCTGCAGGTACCTGGAAGCATCTGAGACGCTGGAACCCTGACATGGCCCCAAGCGTGTTCCGGAAGGGGCTGAGACACAAGGTTGGGCACTCGAGCAGGATTGTGGAGTGGAAGTAAAGGTCTAGTTCCATTAGAAAAGTCAAAAGTGGGTGTATATTGCACCATTGCTACAGACCATATAGGATAGGTTATGCTTCATTACTCATCTTCACAGGGTGAGAATTGTGGACGTTCTAGCACTTCAAATCATCAGGATTAAGAATCTCTTTGAAAACCAGCAGCAACAGTTGCACCAGCGTGCTGCACACCTTTGACTGACACCTCTGCATTGCGGTTTCAGCAAGTTCACCATCCTTAAGGCCCAGTCAGAGAGTAGAGTTGGAAGGTCACTATTTGTTCAACCACGCATTTCATTTTCATAAAGATTCAAAATAACCTCAGGGCAATTGCTATAGAGACAGCCCACGAATCACACAAAAATAAATCGGGACTTTCGGCATCTGTGATCTTGTGACCAGGTGTGGGAGAATGCTGTGATATGCAATAGGTGTCTATCTGAACTTTTCCGCTGCATCCTGAACTTCCGAAGTAATTGAACGTTGTGTGCCAGGTGTCACTTCCTTCCTACGGTTGAACCCTGTAAGTGAACTAGGGGGTGAATGAAATATGCTTCTCAGGTAAAAATAAAGCCCACAGCCACCGCTTTTTTTTCCCCCGTGGAGTATTTCAGATTTCACCTCTGGTGTAAAACAACCCAACAACCCGCCTCTTCCCTCCTCAAATTTATTTCAGAATTGGTCTCCATGAACACAATAACAGCACACACACAGACTCGTAAGCACACGGGGTCGCAGTCGCCCTCACACCAAGCCGTGTTTCCAGAGACCAGAGCAGGGAGTGCTGCAGGCAAGTCAAGGGGTAGTGTCCAAAGGCAAGTGAGAGCCCACCGCCATGGCCTTTTGTTTCAGAGCTTCTCGCTGACATCATGGGTAATCCTGGGCTCTGAGCCTCTGGCTTCCGGGTCAGTTAGTTAGGATCCTGCCCACTTAATGACAGTCTAAAGTGAGGACTGTCTGTCAGCCATTCTGTGCCTCGAATGTTTTGTGTATACATTTTTGATGAGATGATATCTGTAATTCAGAAGTCATGCATAATTGGAAACTTTCCCATGCAATCTGAAATGAGATGTATAATTTTGTTTTGGAAGCATATAACTAAGGCATTAGAAGGAAGATGTTCATTGGACTGAAACCAAACTCTTAAAAGTGAGTCCATCCAACCACAGTCACTGGGGAGAGGAGAACCTATTCAACTGGGAAAACGGGCTGACCACATGCAGAAGATTGAAACAGGACCCCTACCTATCCCCATACACAAAAATTAACTCTAAATGGATCAAGACCTAAAAGTAAAGCCTCCAGCTATAAGAACCTTAGAAAACGCAGGAGACACCCTTATGGAAATTGGAACTGGCAACCAATTCCTGCTCAGAACCCTTAGTGCACATACCATAAGAAATAAGATAGACAAGAGGGACCTCATCAAACTGACGAGCTTCTGCGAAGCAAAAGAAACTGTTAAAAGAACAAGAACACAGCCCACAGAATGGGAAAAAATATTTGCCAGCTGTATATCTGACAAAGCCCTAGCATCTAGGATCTACAAGGAACTCAAATGTGCCAAAAGCAAAAAAACAAACAGCCCCATTAAAAAGTGGGCAAAAGACATGAATAAACACTTCTCAAAAGAAGATATACGAGCAGCCAACAGACACATGAAAAAGTGCTCAGCCTCACTCACGTCAGAGAATTTCAAATCAAAACCATGTTGAGATACCATCTAACCCCAGTAAAAATGGCCATCATTAGCAAACCAAACAACAGATGCTGGCGAGGAGGCAGAGAAAAAGGAACGCTTTCACGTTCCTGGTGGGAATGCAAACTAGTAAGACAGTGTGGCGATTTCTGAAAGAACTAGAAAATGACCTTCCATATGACCCAGCAATTCCTCTACTGGGAATATACCTGGAGGAACTCAAATCATTCTACAAAAAAGATACCTGCATACAAATGTTTATTGTAGCTCTATTCATAAAAGCAAAAACATGGAACCAACCATGCCGCCCATTGAAGCTGGACTGGAATAAAAAAAAGTGGTGCATATACACAATGGAACATTATGCAGCCATAAAGAAAGACAAACACATGGACTTCACAGCAGCTTGGATGGTTTTAGAGTTGATCATACTCAGTGATCTAACACAGAAACAAAGAACAGAGTACCATATGCTCTCACTCATAAGCGGACCTGGAACAATTATCATAATACTATCACAAAAGGGAATGACAGTAGTGGAAAACTGCCAGGGGAGGGGTATGGGATTGGCAGTTGAGGGAAACTGCTAGGGGAGGGAGGAGCACACCTCATCAGCAAGGGTACCTGCATAATCAATGTTTGTATACTTAACCCTGAACTGTTCCCCACATCTTTAAAATTAAAAAAAAATTTAAATGAGTCCAAGTCAATAATTCATTTCAAATGGCTCTTTCCATCCACCCTCCTCTTTCAGTGGTTTGCTGGGAAGACAGCAATCCTACCGGATGTCAAGGTGACGTCTCCATAGAGCTGTGCAGTTGAATAACTAATATAGGGTGTGTAATTTATATGTGTGTATACCTCTTGAGTGAAATGGTGACTAAGAGTCAGTTTGATTGATTTCTCCATAAGAAAATGTGATCTATTGTTTTGTTATTGCTTGTTTAGATGCAACTGAAATTCAGTTTGCAGCCTATCAACATGCAGCAATTTCCTCTCAATGCCTAGTAGAGACGCACAGATCGTATATTCAGTAATCACATAAGTCAAGTCACTTAAAGCAGCCTTTATTTACGTTTCTGCCTGTTTCCAGACTTTCTCGAGATTAGTGTTAGTGTGGTGTACTGTTCTATGCCTGTTGCTGTCAATATTCTTGTTTCTTAATTTTTCTAAAGGTACCTCTCTTTAAGTATGTGACTTGGTCTTGCATTTTTTAACATCTGGAGTAACAATTCTAAATCATAATTGAAGGATTTCATCCACTCTTAAAGCAAATTTTGATTTTTAGGAAATCTTACATTTGCAGAAAAAAACAGAAAATTGTATAGAAAGTTCTCATACTCCACCTTCAGGTTTCCTAATTTTAACATCTTGTATCATTGTGATACATTGTGGTAATTAATGAGTCTATATTGATACATTATTAGCTAATGTTCAGACTTTGTTCCGATTTATTTAGTCTTTACGTATACAGTATCCATTGCAGGACCCTGTAAAACATACCGCATTATACTCAGTCATCACGTCTCCTTAGGTTCCTCTTGGCTGTGATGGTTTCTCAGATGCCCCTGACTTTTGGCAACCATGACCGTTTTCAGAGGATCTGATCACATATGTCACAGAATGTCTCTCAATTGGAATCGGCCAATGTTGTTCTGATGGTTAGACTGGGGATATAGGTTTCTGGCGGGAAGACCCAAGATGCCTGGTGTCATTCCATCACATCGCATCGAGGGCATACATGACAACATCGCAGGCTTTGACCACATGGCTAAGGCAGTGTTTATCAGATTCTTCTACTGTAAAGTTCCTTTTTCCCACCACTTCCATCCTGCCTGCTTGAGGTTGCTTTGTGTCGTTCACACTTCATGAATCTGAAGCTATGCCCACCTCTTTGGGGTAGACTGTCTACAGAAATTATTCAGAATTCTTCTGTATGAGTAATTTGCTGCTTCCCTACCACTTACTTGCTTATTTTTACCAGAATGGACAGATGGATATGTGACTTATGTTTTGGGTGACTTTGACCTATCACCACCATTGCATGCCTAGCACTTTCTTATCTTCTGGAGTTCCAGGATGCACCAGGATCATCTGCCGTATTTCTGGCCCTCTTCTTGGACTCAGTCATTGCTCCCGGGATATCTAGCAGCTCTTTTTCTTGAAGAATGATATCAGAACCCAAGGTCTGGTGGCTACACGTGATCCTTGTTATTGTGGGTCCTGGCTTCAGGATCATTTCAGCTGGCAGATCAAGAAACGCTACTACTCTCTGTAGTCATCTGAATACGAATCTATCTTTATGCACATGTCTGCACACCTGTCCACACATAGCCACCTGTGACGATGTGAAGCTGAAGTTGGTTTATACTCAGGTCCCCAACGCCGTCCCCTGGTGGCTCCTCCCTGACTTCCCCCTCACTCCTTTGGAAGTCACTTCTCTAACGGAGAATCCGGACCCTCCCCCCATCACCCCTGCATTCAAATGTTTACTAGTACGATTTCTTATTTGCTATATTGATATGGCTTTCTATTTTCCACCACTTCTATCATTTTTCTTTATGCTTTTATATATTCAGATTGATTTAATTTTTAAGCTGTTCCATTTTTACAACATAAATTTAAAAATATTTACTTATTGCTTTGCAATGGTTGCCCTAGAGATTGTACCGCACACCTTGACGTACAGTCACCTTGTTTGCAGTGTTACCTTTTCCCCTTTTTCTGAGCAAGGAGAATCTTCAAACAATTAAATTTTGATTGTCTCTCTCTTCCATCATATATGCTGCATTTGTTTGGTGTTTAGTTATATGTGCATGTTTTGAAACCTAAAACATTTTAATACTGTTTTATACTGTCAATATCTCTTTAAATTTAGAATGCAAGTCACATTTTTAAAATTTATTTTTATTTATTTTAAAGATGTGGGGGTACAATTCAGGAGTTGGTAGATAAGTAGTCATTGTACAGGTAAACTTTGAGTTTCCCTTTGGTCACTACTTCACCTGCTTTGAGATCCCTTTCATGTAGCCTTATGACAAATGTTCAGGTTCCGCTTATGAGGGAAAACATGTGGTACTCAGTTCTTTGTTTCTGCGATAAATTACTGAGTATCATAGACTCTAAATCCATCCAAGTTGCTGCAGAGTTCATAATTTTGTCCTTCTTTATGGCTGTATAATATTCCATCGTGTGTATGTATCACGTTTTCTTTATCCAGTCCACTTTCGATGAGCAGTGTTGGTTCCATGTTTTTGCTATTGTAGGTAATGCTGCAATAGACACGCATGTGTCGGAATCTTTTTCACAGAGTGATTTGAGTTCCTCCAGAAGGGGGATTTCCGGGTCGTATGGAAGGCTGATTTTGAGATCTTTTAGAAATCACCACACTGTTTTCCACAGGTGCTGTACTAGTTTATACTCCCACCAACAGTGTAGGAGCGTTCCCTTTCCCCGCATCCTCACCAGCATCTGTTGTTTTTTGAGTTATTGATGATGGCCATCCTGACTGGAGTGAGGTGGTGGCTCAGTGTGATTTTGATGTGCGTTTCTCTGATGATTGTTTAAATTTAGACTGCAAGATACATGTCCACTCCTTGTTATTTCTTTCTGAAGCTCGAAATACCTGACTGTCCTTTCCATCTGAAGGACAACTTTCCGTGCAGGACTGTCAGTGCCAAAGTCTCTTGCTTTCCCTTCGCCTTAGACTCCCTCAGGAAACACAACTATCTCAATTTTCCTTTGTTTTCCTTTAGGGTTATTATTGTACTAATTACGGTTTTCCAAAGAAATAAACAAAATAGAAGATATATACATAGAGAGAGAGGGAGGACTGTCATATCTGCTATAATAATTCACACATATGTGAGGGATTGGCTCACATAGCCCTGGGGGCAGGAAAATCTGAATCTCCCATGTGAACTGGAGGCTTGAGGCCCGGGAAAGGAGAAGGCACGGTCTGGGGCCTGAAGCTCAGGGTCCCAGGAAGGAGTCGGTGTTGCCTGCAGACAGATCCCGCACTTGCTCGGGGAGGCCAGGCTTTGTTCTAGTCAGACCTTCAACTGATTGGGCGAGGCCCCTCACGGTAGGAGGGCGACCAACTTATTCAACGTCTGCTGATTTAAATGTCAGCCTCATGCAAAAAATCCTCTCACAGAAACATCCAGAATAACGCTTACTCACATATCTCGGTACCCCACAGCCCAGTCATGTTAATAAAAAAAATTATGTATCACAAAATATAACGGTACTGGGGTCTGGAAAATGCATTTTAATTTGTAATAATCGTATTTACAAATACACATTTGAAATACAGACTCCTCTTTTATTTATTATTTTTTAATTTATTTCTTTATTATAAAGATATTGGGTACAATTCGGGATTAGGTATACAAACATTGATCATAGACTCCTCTTTTAATTGCTACTGTCCATAGACTGTCCATTATTTCACAAACATTTAAGTGATTTTGACACCTTTCAGCAGTTAGGGTTTTGATCACCACCAGATGGAAAATCCTCTCCATGCCTCCAGTAAGTCTGGACCCCAGGGACTTTCCTGCAACGCGAGACATTGAGCCCAGGACAGCTCGGCCTAGCTCAGGGCTGCATGTGCTGAGACCCCCACCTCTGCTGGGAGGGGCACCTGCACCTTCTGGCCCTGGGGAGCACCATTCTGGGAGCACCATCCTAGGAAGCGCCGTCCTGAGCACACTCTCCAACTGAGCCCCGAGCCAGAGCCACCCCACCCATGTCCACTCATAGACATGCCCTTCCTCCGCCCGAGGCCCAGGCAGGAGCGCATCCTCCTTGTCACACCCATCTCCAGCTCCACCGCACACCTATCATGCCAGCCTCTGCCAGGCATCCACCCAGGCCAAGGAGGACGCCGATCGTGCACGAGCAGAGTGTGAAGTCTGGCGCAGGGCAGGGTGGAGAGGCCCGGGATGGACCCAGAAATGGGGCAAAGGAGCGTGTCAGGCGTCGTGTCCCACGCCGGGGACAGAGGGGCGGTCTTTGTGTGTTTGGTTCCATCACCAGCATCGGAAGCAGCGTCTGTGACAGGCCAGCCTCATTGTCCCTGGGATTCGTGGTGGCAACAGCCCAGCACATGAAAGAACTCCTCACATTCACTTCCTCCGTGGGTCCCAAAGAATAAGAATCATGTCTTCAAGGCGAGGCCGTGTCACTGGGTGTTTTGTGAACGACGTAACATGCATTTACTTTCTTGAGGCTGTAGGAAGCCACTCGAGGAAGTGTTTAATGAGAAGTTTGAGCAAGCAGACGGTGACAATCCATTGTCATTTTTCAGAATCATCAGTTCCATCTTGTGGACAATTTCCGTTTCATGTCTCCTTTATACTTTTTCAACTTCTAGAAGCAGCTCTATTCAGAGGCAATGATTGGGTTGCAGCTGCTATTTGGTCATAATACAGCCATTATTGAAATGTGCAGGGAATATGCATGTAGTATACATATAATGAATATATATTCACTTTAAATATCACAGTAATTAAGAAGGTAGGACCAGACACGGTGGCCCATGTCTGTCATCACTGCACTTTGGGAGGTGAGAGGATTGCGTGAACCAGGGAGTTTGAGACCAGCCTGGACAACATGGTGAGACCTCATCTCTACAATAAACAAAAAAATTAGCCAGGCACGGTGGCGTGTGCCTGTAGTCCCAGCTACCTTGAAGGCCTAGGTGGAAAGATCACTTGAGTCCAGCAGATTGAGGCTGCGGTAGCCGTGATCATGCCATTGCATTCATGCCTGGGCCACAGAGATTCCGACTAATAACAATAATAATGTTATTATTATTATTAAGGGAAGGCAGACTTGTATTTTCTTATGGAGACTACACGTTTAATTATAATTCCACCATGAGGCATTCAGTCAATACATTCATAGGCAATATTGTGTTGGGGAAGTTTTTTTTTTAATATGGAATGGGAAGCCTGGTTTGTAGATTGGCCTATTTTTATGGGATGAATAACCTCACCATAGAAAATTTAAACTTACCAACTTGAGATGAATGGACTGAAATCTTGATACTTTGTCGTCTGTCTTCACAGTCGGGTGCAAGGCCAGGGCCGGCCCCAGCAAAGCACTCTCATCTCTTTTCCCACCTAATCCTAACCCAGACCCTGCACTCTGCCTTCCCTCCTCTGATTAAACATGCTTTGAATGATGAGTCCATGAGTTGATAGTGGAAACCAGAGCTGTCGTCTGAAGAAGCCCACAGTGCAGCTGGAAAACAACGCTGGCTGTGTGAGGCATCGCGTGACACAGTAAGAGTGGTGCGAAACAGGAGATGAGGCGACACAGAAAATCAGTGAAGCCGACAACAGCGGCGATGCAACCTCTGCTCGAGCTCTGACCAGGCGCGGTGCCACATGCCTTCCCGTCGTCCTCTCCTTTCAGTCTCAGCACAGTCAACTGATGCTCAGCGAAATCACTTTTCCAGGGTCACACAGGAAGTAAATGCAAAAGTGCGTTTGATTTCCACGGGCTGAGACAGACGAGGGCTTCTGTGGTTCTGCAGATAGATGAGATGGCTGTGGTGAAATAGCCCCCATCCAACATGGGGATGACAGGCTCTGGATGATGCACAAGACGGAATATCTAAATGAGCCCAGTTGACCCTTGAACAGCCTGGGGTCGGGGGCACGGATGTCCCGTGCAATGAAGAGTTTGGACATAGCTTTTTGACTGCCCCAGTTTTAACCAATTGCCTACCGTGGACTGGAAGCCTCGCCCGTAGCACACACAGTTGATCAACACATACTTTGCGTGTGATCGGCATCGCATACTGTATTCTTATAATACAGTAAGCAAGAGAAACAAAAATGCTATTAAGATCATCATAATGCTTACAGTACAGTGAGCTAGAACGAGGAAAATATTATGAAGAAAATTATAAGAGGAAAAAATGCACTTACCACTCATCAAGTAGAAGCGAATCATCTTAAAGGTCTTCGTCCTTGTCACCTCCGCCTTGAGTAGGTTGAGAAGGAGGGGACAAGGGGAAGCAGGGAGGAGGGACAGGTCTTGCAGCTTCAGACCGCCAGAGGCCAGAGGAGGGGAGGAGGTGGAAGGGGAGGCTGGAGAGGCGGGTTCACGCGGTGTAACGCTTCTCGGAAAAAAATCCACACTAAGTGCACCCTCACCTTCAAGGGTCGGATGTACCTGTATTAAGTCATTTAAGAAACTTCTCTTATTACTCGAGGAATTTTGCCAGTATTAATGGACATTTCCGTTTATTACATTTTTTCTTTGCTCAATAACTACATGACTCTTCTCATTTTAGAGATGAAAATCTGGAGGACACATAAACTTTCTTTCCCATGACATGAGTTTACTGGTTCCACGTTCTTCTGCTACAGTACATTTGGAGATGAAGTAGCATTTAAAAATAAGAAAAGAAATTTCACATAAAGCCAAAAGTATTTCAGAAGAGAAGACAGTCAGAAATTCAGGGAAGCAGATAAACAAAGAGTAACAAGCTAAGAGTGGTCCCCACCGCCACGCGTGCAGGACCATGCAGTAAGCCAGTGCAACCCGACGAGGGCGGTCCTATAGCCACGTGTGTGCAGGACCACACAGTCAGTCAGTCGCGGAGCCCAGATGTGACGCCGACAACACAACGGCAGCATTAAGTCTCTTAAGCACTATGCCATTTTGTACCTCGCAAGTTCCACGTGCAATTTTACTGAGTTTAAGCACTGCAAGTCTGAATTTGCAAAACATCGCCTAAACATAATTTAAATCAGTGTCCAGCCTTCACCTCCGATAACTAGTTCTTATTACTAACGGCTTCTTTCTTATTTTACCCTAACTTTCACACACACACACACACACACACCAGTTCAAAATGTGTTCTTTCAATAAAATACAGCTGTTGTAGAAGGGAGAAAAAAGCAATTGGCAGGAGAAGTAGGTTTGGGTAAGAAAATGACAGGAATGCTGACATGGCAGCGCCCATGCCGACAGAGCAGCAGCATAGGACAGCTTTGTTGGGCACCGACATCGAGCCCACAGTGCCACAGCTGTCCTTGTCCTGCACCTGCCCCGTGGCTGAAAATCAGAGACAGAGGCACAAGCCAGGGGCTGCGGGAGAAAACAAGAAACCCAGGAGAGGACGTGCTGTCTCTCTACGTGGGCTGTCGATGGCCCAATGACCAGGAGGACTGACAAGAGCCTGCCATGAGAGAAAAACAAAGGCAGCCTGGCCCCTGAGCCAACAGGTGGCCATGTGTTCCGCCCGACGCACAACTGCCGAGGGAAACCAGCACACGAGCTGGCTCCAATGTCGGCCTCCTTAGCAGCAAACAATTAGAAATAGGGTTGAACGTTAATGAGCAGACTCTCCTCAGTCGCTGCCCTTGGAGGCACTCTGATTTTACTATAGTTTATTACAGATTCTGTTTCAGATCCCTGCATGTATTCTTAGAATCTCTTTAGATGCTTCATGGTACCCTCTTTTGAATGAAAAGTCAAACACTCGGTGCTCTTTCTCTCTGTCTCTCTCTACAGTGAAACTTGTGTCCTGGCGCACCAGTGCCCGCCCCGGGGAGCACGGTACGGAGAGCATGGGCATGTTGACATAAAACGCACCTGCCTCGAAACTTCATCCATCCATTCAGCAAAGGCCAAGGCTGGGCTAGGTACTGGGGATTTCGTGGGAAGGCTCCTTGTTTCCTGGGGGCTCAGAGACAAGCCATAACGGCACACTGTCAAGACGGAATTGCAGCTCCGAAGAACACTCTGACGGGGGCCCATGTGCACTCCAGAAACAGAAAAGAAAAGGCCCGCTGGATGGGGACGTTACGGATGAAAAGTCATCCCAAAGACGGGGCATTTCGGCTGAAACCAGGTCCATTGAGAGCGGATCCATGGAAGCAGAGTTGGGGGCTGAGAAGGGTGGTCTCAGCAGAGGGGACAGTGTGAAGTGAGGAGAGACCAAGGCAGGTCGGGAGAACCAAAAGGTGTTCAAGTCCACGTTGTTGTGGGAGGGAGACGGGGAGACGGAACACTGAGAAATTCACTGGGGAAATTTGCAAGCCTTGGTGAACGTTACAAATCACATCCTGAGAGAAAGAGAAAGAGGCGGGAAATTAGCCATTTAAGCACAAGAATTATATACAATTTCTACGGAAACATTTTTGACCATTGTGTGGAGAGTGTTTTGAGACAAATTTCAGGAAACCAGTGAGCTGGTTGAGGGCGTGCTTTGCAAAAGGGAAGACAATTAATCAGACTGGGGCACTCAGACCAAAAAGAAAGGCATCTTTTTAAATGAAGATTTAATACATTCATGAATACAAGGAATCCACATGGCACTAACTCAACAAATGTTTCCTTTCTGGTGAGTAACAACTTGGAGATGCTAATACTAATTGTTAATAAACACTGAACAAATATTCTGTGCCAGGTATTGTGCTAAAAAAAAAGGTGCATGTTTTGGTTTAATCTTCACGATTATACACTTTATAAATACATAAACTTTACTTGGGGTGGACGAGGAAACTGTCCCATGCAACTCAGCTCATAAATGCGGACTTAGGACTGGGACTATGGTCTCCACGTCATTCAGCCTCACAATCGGACGTTGCTCACACACCCTTTGTGCCCAGACAACTTCCGGTGCCTCTCAGACTCCGTTCTTTCTGCTCAACCTACTGTTTCAAATAAATGAGAGTTGATAGGGCAAACAATACCCAGACATACTACCATACCTGAATTAACATATGTGAAAACCTTATCGTCGGAAGAGAAATTGATCCTTCCTGGTGAGATTTCCCACGAGCAGACCTGTGTGTGATGAAAGAAGTGCAGAAAAGGAGCGGCAGTGGTCCCATTTTTGTACCGTCTAACTTACCCGTTATTTCTTTCATCACTTGGGGTTTTAGTTGAGCTTTTAAACATGACTTAATGCAAGGTCACACGGATTTGTTCTCTGTGCTGGCTCCAGGAGACTTCGAGTTTCGGTCCTGCCACTCAGACCCGTGATCTGTCGCGGGTTCATTCTTCTGTGAGGTGTGCGCAAAGGGTCCAGTCACCGTTTTGCGTATGGTGTCCTGCTGTCCCAGCCCCATGTCTTGGAAAGCCTGTTTTCTGACCATTGACTTGTCTCGGTGCCCTGATCAAGAAATAATCAACCTTAAATGTAAGGATTCATTTCTGGACTCTCAATTCCATTCCCTTGATTTATATTTCTGTCCTGACGCTTGTGTAAAACTGTCTAACTTACTGTATAGTTGCCCTAAGTTTTGAAATCAAGAGGTATGAGTCACACAAGTTTGTTCCTCTTTTTCAAGGATATGTTTGGCTATTCTGAGTTCCTTGCTTTTCCATATATAACTCTTAGGATCATTTGGTCGATTTTTGCAAAATAGCTAGCTAGGATTTTGATAGTTTGTTGCATCTGTATATCAATTAAAGTTGCGTTGTTGTCTTAATAACATTGTTTTCCTATTTATGGGAATGGTAGATATGTCATTTCCTTCATTTACAAGTTTATTAAGTTCTTTGTTTAGCTTTCAGTATGTAAATCTTGCACTTATTGAATTTATTTCTATGTACTTTATTCTTTCTAATGTTATTGTAAATTTGGTCATTTTCTTAATTATATATTTTATTTCTCATGGCTACTATATAAAAATACCATTGATTCTTTCTTTATATTGATATTGTTTCTTGCTACATTGTTGAACTCTCTTATTAGTTTTAATCATTATTTTATAGGATTATTTAGGTTGGTTTTTGGTTTTTGTTGTTGCTTTATTTTGTTTTGTTTTTTGAGTCAAAGTCTCACTCTGTTGCCCAGGCTGGAGTGCAGTGGCACAATCACAGCTCACTGCGGCTTCAACTGCCTGGACCAGGCGATCCTTCTGTCTCAGTCAGCCTACTGAGTAATTGAGACTACAGGTGGGCATCACCATGCCCGGCTAATTTTTTGATTTGTTGTAGAGACAAGGTTTTGCTACGTTGCCCAGGTTGGTCTCAAACTCCTGGGCTCAAGCAACCTCAGTCTTCCTAAGTGCTGGGATTGCAGACTTGAGCCACCATTCGTGGCCAAGGTTTTCTTGATCAAAGTTCAGGTCATATACAAATAGAAATGGTTTTACAGATCCTTTATCAATCTAGATAGATGGCTTTGATTTCTTTTCTTACCTCATCGCCCTACCTAGACCCTCCCACACAGAAGAGAGAGACACTGGAGATCTTGTTTTTTGCTTTGTCTTAGGGAGAAAGATTTTAATCCATCATATATGATGCGAGCTGTGGCCTTTTTGTAGGTGTCCTTTATCAAATTGCAAACCCCCCTTTTATTTCTAGTTTGTCGGGTGTTTTTATCATGAATAGTGGGGATTTTTCCCAAATGATTTTTCTGCTTCAGTCGAGATGATCCTGTGGTTTGTGCAGCATGGCGTATTATATTGACTGATCTTTGGATTTCAACCCTGTTGGTCTTATGATATTTCACACATGCTCAAGGTGTCTATTTCTTCTTATACCATGTTGGAATTTGCTTGATAATTTTTGCAGTTATTGATCATAAAGGATATTGTTCCCATAAAGTTTTATGTTCCTATAATGCCTTTGTGTGGGTTTTGGTTGCAAAGTAATACTGGCCTCATAAATAAGTTATGAAGTATTGCCTACTCTTTTATTGTCTAGAAATGTTTGTGAAAAATTGGAGTCAAATTTTTAAATCAAATATTGGGTAGAATTTACCACTGACACTATTTAGAATTTAGATTGTCTTTGTGAGAAGTGGCTTTATTTACTAATTCAATCTTTTCACTTATTATTTATTTGGGCTTTCTATTCCTTTTTCAGCCAATTTCAATAGTTTGTGTCTTTCTAAGAATGTGCCCTTTTAAGCTAAGTTACCTGATTTGTTGATAAAAAGTTGATTGTAATATATCCTTATAATCATTTGCTGGCTTGCTTGTTTTCTGAAAGTTCTGTAGTAATGTCTCCTTTTTCATTCTTGATTATAGAAACTTGAGTTTTTCCTATTTTTTTTTTTCTTGTCAGCTTAACTAAAGTTTGACTTTTTAAAAATTCCTTCAAAAATGCCCATTTGGTTTTGCAGAGATTTTTTTATACCTCCCCCCCTTTATTTTATTTTTAAAATGTGGGATACAAGTCAGGATTAGGTACATAAATGGTCTATGTACATTTGGCTTTGTTGAGTTTGGGTTTTTTTTTTTCTATTTTCTAGTCTATTTAGCTAGCTATAGTCACTATTATTTTCTTGTTTCTGCTTGTTTTTGGTTTAGAATGCTCTTGTTTTCCAGTATCTTGAAGTAAAACATTAGATTATTAATATGCGATCTTTTTCATCCCTTAATATAGGTGCTTACAGCTTAACATTTTAATTTAAGCATGGTTTTAGTTATATACTACTGGTCTACATATGTTATGCTTTTGTATCATCTACTTCAAAACATTTCTTAATTTCTCTGGTGATTTCTTCTTTGGCCTATTGCTTATTTAGCAGTGTGTAATTTAAGTTCAACATAGTTGTAGATTTTGCAAATTTCCTTCTGTTGTTGACATATAACTTTATTTTTCTGTGGTCAGTAAACATACTTTATATATACCAATTGTTTTGCATTTATTCAGTCCTATATTATAACATACAAATGATCCATCCTGGAGAATGTTCCCTGTGGGCTTCAGAAGAATGTGGATTTTGCTTTTTGTGATAAGAGTGTCATGAAGACGTCTTTTAGGTAGAGCTGGATTCCAATGTTTTTCAAATCATCCACATTTTTGTTAATTGTCTGTCTAGTTATTTAATCCATTATTGAAAGCAGTGTTTTGAAATCTCTATTATTGTTTAATTGCATATTTGTTGCTTTAATTATTTTCATTTTTTTCTTCATGTATTTCAGGGTTCTGTATTCAGTAAATAAATGTTTATAATTGTTTTATTTTGCTGATGGATTGGCCCTCTTATTAATACACGATTTCCTTCTTTATTACTTTCACAATTTTAGTATTAAATATGTTCTTTGCCTAATATTAGCATATCCACTGGAGCTACTTTTTAGTTACCAGATTGATCATATATCATTTCAATACTCTTATTTCCAACCTATTTCTATCTTTGAATTTAAACTATCTTTTACAAACTGCATAAGTTGGTATAAAATTTTAGTCTCTTTTCCTCTTTTCTACCTTTTTATTGATACAATTTATTCATGTGAATTTAATATTACTACTGACATGGCAGTACTTATATGCTATTTTGCTATGTTTTTCTACAAGTCGAGGGTTTTGTTGTCATTGTATTTTGTTGTTCTTTTATTTTTTGATTACAGCCTTTTGTGGTAAATATATATTTTCTAGTGTGTCTTTTTATTTCCTCATGATTGATTTTTCTATATTTCACTCAAATTTCCAATGAGTATTTTAACTTAACAAAGTCTAGTTCTGATAAATACTATATTAATTTCTATAATAGATGAAAACAGTTCTTTAATATACCTCTGCTTTTTTCCCTGTTCTCGTGCTGTTATTGCCATGCAAACATATATTTCTACATTATAATCCCATCAATGCAGTGATATATTTGCTGCTTTATGCAGTTGTTTCCTATAACACATAGGACACTTTCAGTTTCCATTTGACATGTAAAGAACGTAGGCGTGATCACTCCCATCCTCACATTAAGAAAAAAGCTATTTAAAAAGACATCAACAACAAAACAAAAACAAACCTTGCAAATCAACTTCTCTACTTCGATCCTCTAGAGAACTGAGGCCACATGTCAAAGTGCCACAGTGACAACTGGAGAGAGCCAGGAATATACAGAGGAGTATAACCTCCCAGGAGCAGAAACCCAGTTCCAGAGTCAACAGCTGGTGTGGGAATGTCCAGGAAGCCAACTCACTCCTGAGATGAAGCCACATGTGAGCCCGAGACATGCCCCTCCTGCAGGCCCACTTAGTGAAGGCCACATATTTTCGTGAGCTTTACCTCCAAGTAATTCACTAAATTCTCAGGGTAAAGATCTGAGAAAAAACAAAAACAAAAACATGTGCTTCCAGCAGAGGGGGAGAAAAGCAACCATCTTGAAATACACCTTCAAACTCTGTTCTTCTTAACAAAATCTTGCTCTCAAAAGAAACTATCTTAACAGAGTCTAACAGACCTAGAGGAAGGAAAACACTGACCAACATATACCTTCCTGGAGCCTTTTTATCTCTCCTGAGGGGGCAAAACCCAGCAAGCACTTTCACAGGCCACAGCCCAGGGGCACCAGTCGATAAAAGACTGAAGTCTAATCTCAGCATGACAAAATGCATGCTTTCCTCTCCTTACCCGCTACAGCAATGGGGTCCTGCTTAATAACCGAGAATCGCAGCTGAGGTTTGGATTCTATTTAAGGAGTTTCTATGGAAACGTTAGCTTCTGATGCTTAGGGTGACAGTAAACAGTAAACGCAGCCTAAGTCCTAGCCAGACAAACATCCAAACTCCCACTGTAGGGCTAGTCACCTCAGTTCCAGTTGCTCAATATGTTGTATCTGGCTTTCAGCAAGAAATAAGAGAGGAGAAAGAGTTATAACCAAAGTGTTTATTATGGTTACCTTTATTGGTATGCTTTACTTTTTGTGTAGACTTGAGATAGTTTCTATTGTCCTTTTATTTCAGCCTACAGGACCGTCTAACCGTTTCCTGTATAGAGCGTCGGGAAGAGACATGTGCTTCCACTTTTAAAATTAATGTTTTAATTTCTTTTACATTTGTCAAGAAGAGTTTTTCTGAATATAAAATTTTGGAGTGACAACTTATATGTTATTACACTGTCTTCGGCTTCTGATGTTCTCTGATTTTCCATGGCAAGTCAGGTGTTAATTTTATTCAAGACATTTTGCATGTGATGTCGTTTCCCTTTGCTGCTTTTAAGATCTTCTTTAATTTTCATCAACGTGACTATCTCTAGGTGTTAATCTTTAGAGTTTATTCTACTTGCAGTTCATTATCTTCCTGGATTTCCAGTTTTTCTTCAATAAACATTTTTTCTGTGGCCTCTTCGTTCTCTTCTCCTTCTGGAGCTCCTTGATGAGTGTGCTAGTATGATGATTGATGGGTCTGTACAGGTCTGTGGATTGCTGGGTTTTTTTCATTGTTTTATGCTCCTCAGACTGGATCATCTTTACAGACTTATTTTTAAGTTCTTCGGTGAACTCAGACTTGAATTTTTCAGCCTCAGAATTTGATGTCTTAATAACTTTTACTATTTTACTGGTATTTTTGTTCGAGGTGACATATTATCATTCTTATAAGTTTTTATAAGAACGTATTTTTTCAGACATGGACAAACTTTTAAGACATGAACTTATATATAATAGTTTATTCAAAATCTCTCTCTACTAAGTGTAGCACCTGGGCTTCTCCGGGAACATTTTGTGCTGACTGTTCTTTTCTGTTTCTTTGACTGTCTCTTTATTGTTGTTGGTGTTGTTGTTTTTGTTCAAACCTGGACTTTTTTGATACTGTATTGTAGTAGGTCGTGTTTCAGATTTCTCTCCAATGTTTGTTCTTTTGGTCAAGTTCTTGTTTAATTTTTTTAAGTATCTTTTTGTTTGTTTTTTAAGTCTGGCTTTCTAGGACTCAGTCTGAGTGAATCTAATTTATTTTTGATCCAATGATTGGTCAGAAGCTTTTTCAAAAAAGGCTTCTCCCGTTTGTCTTCTGCCATTGACCAACGTCAGAAAGATTAGAAGACAGACCTGACTTTCACGTTCTGCCTGGGCAGGACCTGTAGGTAGGCCCAAGATGAGTGGCTGGTACCTTGTCCTCCGCTGGGTCTGTCCTGGGCACACACACAAGCTGACACATGTGACTTTCTGGAGCCCCAGGGATACGTCTCAGCTTCCAAAGTCCCCAGCGCTCCTCTAGGTCTCCAGGAATTCCTGTTACGTTCCCAGTCAGAGCCCTGCTTGCCCCGAGGGAAATCACTGTCTCTGGTTGCTACCCTCTGGCAAGCACATCGCTGTGGTCTTGGTGATGCCCCTGGGCTAGGGTCCCTTTATTCATCAGGTTTAGGACAGAGTCAAGAAAATTCTCGCGGACTTAAATTGCAGCTGGTTCTGGATGTGACATAATGCGAAAGTGAACTAAGTGGCAGGTATCCTTTACTCTTATATATTGTGAGGCTAATTCTTATCATCATAATTCTGTTGCTTTCTTTTGGCTGTGTTTTTATAAACTCCACATTCTTTTATGTTTCATTATTTCCCATGTTTCTTGCATGCAATAGAAGGAAACTAATTTATCTACAAAGGAATGCAAGCTTGCAATTGATTCAAGGACATTTACTGACCTCATAAAACAAAGACAAGCAAGATTTGGAACTATCACATTTATTGTATCAACAATGATTTCCACATACCTAGAGAGTCACAGCTTCTATTTTGTTTTTATTATTATTCATGGACAAATTTTATTTTATTAATTTGTCCATTGTTTTAAGCACTCATGGTATATAATAAAATTTCGACTTTATTTAACTGACTTAAATTGTGAATAAATTTATTATAAATAATCTCTGATTCATGAATTTGAGGGTACTGATAGAGAAAAAAAAATTTTAATATTTTTCATCATGGCATCTACTTATAAATATCAATTGCTTCTAATTAAAGTTTTACTTGATGGCATAATAAGCAAAACAACTGTTTTTTTCCATTGTTTTAAATTTTAAATTTTTAAAGTTTTAATTTTTAAAGTAAACTTCAAGGCAAGACAAATTCAGTCATAAGATTAGAGTTTACAAATCTGATATTTTTCTCAGTAGGCAACAAAAATAATACTTTTGGGTTGATTTGCATAACTGAAATAATCATTTCAGAAATTGAAACTGGGAAAATTAATTTTTGCTTCTCTAACTTAATATTAAATGTCTGATAGCCTAGAACAAACCTGATCAACATATAAATAGTGCAAACCTTATGAAGTTGCACAAACTCTATCCTTAAAGAGATATGTGTTATCGGATGTGTTAAGAGGGACTAGATTTTTTTTCTGGTTCCAATTGAATGAATGACAAGTGGTATATACTATGCAAAACCACGGACAAGGATTTTCAAAAGCTGCAGCTGTCTCTCGTAGCTATTTTTTGACTATGAATCTGTTATTTTTCTGTTTCTCACAACTTTCCTTATGCTTTGAAAATGTGGTTGACATTTTAATGGTATCATCATTTATGCAGTTCTTTCATGACAATAATCTTAAAATGTAGATTACCGCCAAATGCTTAAATAGAGGAAGACGTTAAATAAGGGTGAGTGACTTTGATTTTGTGTATTTCACGGGTGGTGTCGTTGCTGCATTGAAACGCGTGTGAGTTTCCTAGTGGCAAGGGAGCTAGGCAGCTTCATCCACTCCCCACTTAAGGCAGCATTTTAAATGGCGAGGGTGATGTGGTGCACAGGCCGCTGTGCCATGTGCTGTCAGAGGTGAAAGCTGGAGAACAATTAAAAGCAGGATACCCTTCAGATCCCTTTGTCCTCCCGCCGCCTCCCATTCTCATTCAAAGCATACACATGGTGCTATAATGAATGCCCTGATTCTAAAATTGCTCTCATTAATTTTCCATCTCTCTATTTCTCTTTGAGTGACTCATTGGACTACGGGAACATTTTTACTCCTGGTGCCTCTTAAATCCTGTCAAAGTCTGCTCACCAGCCCTCATCTCATAATTCAGTTGCACATATTACTTCTATGGAAATAGGTAAACTTAGCTTCAATCAAAACTGCTGTCTTCTAAACACATCATGTTAATTCCAGTCCCACATCTTGGACTGTGCTTTTTATACAAGCCTGGCAAACGATCTTTGTCATATATCAAAGAAAGGTGATTTATTCAAAGTCTGAATCAAGCCTTATGGAGGGAGAGCCTGCAGAATTTCACTCTTACATATCTGCCTTCCCCAAGTCAGAAAAAGTGTTTACCCATCCCAAAGAACTTTCACCTCGAATTCCTAACTTGGATCATCAAATCATTTGTAAATCGAAGCAATCTTAGGGCCAGGCAAGTTTGTTTTTTAGGTTGACACTGTTTAAAGCTGCCCATCCATTAAAAGGTAGAGCTAAAATATTTTCCTTGTTGAATAAAATCAAGATGTTTCATAACGTTTTTGCTTTTGCAAAAATAATGTTTTATTTTAAAATAGCTTTCTTATTTGCAGAAACATTGTGAAGGAGATATAGAATGCACCCATATAATCCACACCCAGTTTTCCCTACTACTATTATCTTAGTAGAGCATATTGATATGATATATTTGCCACAATTAGTAAACAAACATTGATTGTTATTAGCTAAAGCAGTGCGTTTTTAAGTGTTCCTAGATTTTCTTTTCCAGAATCTCACAAAGGACATCACGTTATATGTAGTCCTCATGTGATTCTCAGACTTTTCTTGTTTTGAAGGACTTTGACAATTTTGAGCTGTAGTGGTCAAGATTTTGTAGAATGCAAAGCACCTAAATTAAGATTTATCTGATATTTTTCTCATGATTACACTGTGTGTATTTGAGAGTGAGATCACAGAGGTGAGGTGCTATTCTCATCACATCATATGAAGAGTACCTATTGTCAGCATGAAGTCATTGTGGATGTCAGTCTTAATGACCAGGCTGACGTCCTGCGTGTCAAGCTTTTGCACCGCTAAGTTATTCTTCATGCCCCCTTCAATACCGAGCTCTTTGGGAAGAAGTCACCATGCACAGCCACACGCAGGGCGTAGGGAGCTGTGCCCCACCGCCTTGAGAGTGAGTGTCAAGTGATATTTGGAATTCTTCTGCACAGAATATTTGTCTCTTCTCCATTCGTTTATTTAATCTTTTTATCTATATCAGTGTGGACTTATGGATATTTATTGTATGTTATAATCTGGTCTACATATATACATACACGTGTGTGTGTGTGTGTGTGTGTGTGTGTGTGTGTGTGTGTATCT
>NW_007249740.1:609089-642649 GCF_000164805.1 Carlito syrichta
CAGGTCGAGGCTGCGGTGGCCGGGAGCGGCCACTGCACTCCAGTCTGGGCAACCGAGTGAGACTCCAACTCAAAAAAAAAGAAGCAATATTTTAATAGTTAATGTTCATTGTTACGGGGGAGTCATTGCTTCTAGATTCATTCAGTTGTCCGAAAAAGAAAATGCATGCATGTATAATAACATATTCTGGATATAATTATTTGTACCCATAGCAAGCTAAATGCGTGTTCACAGTAACGTCTCCAAGTTCAATCCATTTCTCCCTAGGTTACTCCAACCTTCTCTTTTTGCTTATCTGTAGCCTCCCACTCCCCCAGTGAGAAGCCTGGCTCTCACCATCCACAGTCCATGCACTTAGTCTTTTAATTCCAATGTGCAAGTGCAGAGTTTCAGAATTTGGTCATGTGTACCCTGGTGGGTAACAATCTTATCAACCAGAGAACTGTTCTTATGTGCAGATCCTTTCGCCTTGAGTCTCACTCTGCACCCGTCTCCAAATTACCCAGGGCAGCATTTTCCTCAGTCTTCCTTAGTGAAGTAGTTTCGTATGAGGGTAAAGCACATTTTGCTTTTCATTCTGAGGTCCCCAACAGCCTAAGTATCTTTTTTTTTAATTGTGTGTATTGGGTTTTTTCTCTTTGTGCCACAAAGCTCGGTAGGTTTTGACAAATGCATGATGTCATATCTTTACCACAGCAGTATCAGGGTAATTCCACCACCCTGAGAAAGTCCCCCACACTTTCCCTGTCAACTGTCATCGAACTGAAGCCTGGCAACCAGTGATCTCTTCACCGTCTCTATAGTATTGCCGTTTTAGAAATGTCTATCAAGGAGCTCATAGAGTGTGTAACCATCTCAAACCAGTTCTTTCACTCAGCAGTTTGCACTAAAGATTAATTCGTATCTTAGCATAGCTTGATAGATCATTCTTTTCTACTTCTGCACAATATTTCCTCTTATGCCACAATTTAATTATTCATTTCCCAGCCTGTTTGTTTGTTCACTTATAGAAGGACATATTATCTGATTCCAGTTGTTGAATATTGTGAATAATGATGCAAAGAACCTTTATGTGCAATTTTTTTTGTAGACATGTTTTCAAACCAGTTGGATAAAACCTAGGCAAATGATTATGTTAATGTGTTACACTAATGATAAGAATAAACTTTGTAAGAATTTGCCAAAGTTTTTCCAACTGACTATACCATTCTTTTCTTCCTGTCAGCAATTAATAGGAATCATGTTGGTCTGAATCCTCTCTGGAAATGATATTGTCATTTTTTGCAATGAAACCATTCTAATAGGTGTGTAGTGAACTATTCTTGCTGAATTTGCATTTCCTAAGTAACACAGTAAGTTGAACACATTTTAATATGCTTATTTGCCATCTCTATCTTTGGTGAGATATTAGTTCAAATTTGTGCCCAGTTTTAAATTAGGCTATATTTTTATAGCTGGGATATAAGAGTCTCTGTATCTTTTATATACAAATCTTCTATTATGTAAATATTTTGCAATTATTCTATCCAAGCCTACAGCTTACCTTATCATTCTTTTAGCATTGATTTCCACAGAGCAGATGTTTGTCCTTTTTTTCCATCTTAGTAGTCCATATTCAAATTTTAACACGCTGTTCATTTGATGTGATATCTGAAAACTCATTTCTATAACCTGTTTACATTTGTCTTATTATCTTAGTGAGGATGAAAGAATAAATCTAGTTCTTCCTCTCCTACACTCCAACCTTAAAGTATACACAAAAAACATCACGGTTCCCTACTCACAGCTTGGCATTCTCGCCTTCACTTGTTTCCGTGTGGATGGACTTTCCTGGCTCCCACAGACCCTGCTGTCCTCTCCCACTAAAGCCCAGTCCTCTCTCCTAACGAACTCCCAATACCCAAGACTGTGGAAGCCAGTATGCGTGGATATCGTGGAGAGCAGCCCTGCGCCCCTTCATATGGAGTGCCGACTGTGAATGCTGTGGGAAACCACCCTGAGGCTCTTCAACATGGGAGCCCCCTCCTCACCTGACAAGATCACTGACTGCGAAATGTTCTCCGTCACGTTCTTCTGGAATAATTTCTCTCAGTGGAAGTTAGCTGTTCTGCTTTACCCACACCCTTGCCACAAAGACAACTGCAACCAGCAGTGGCCCTATCCTGTCGTGTCTGTTAAGGACAACCCTGAAGGGTCATGCCAGTCCCAGAGCAACCCATGGGGTTGACAAAGGTATCTCTTGCTCCTTCACATTTTGCCTCGTCTTTCCCCCCCCCCCCCGTGGGCTCAGCACACTCCTTGTCAGCTCTGTTCCTGAGAACGCTCCAGGGCAGACCCCCTGCAAGTCAGTCACCGCCTCGGTGTCTGCTTCGTCCGAATCCTGGCTTAACACCCAACTTGGGAAAGCACGGGGCAATCTCCTTGGGTCCCCTCCCACTGTGGGAACTTTTCTGTCCTCTCAATAAATACTGCTTTCTAAAAAAAAAGAGAAAAGTACAAAAATACACCAAACAGTGAGATATCATTATGAGCTGTTTGCATGCAAATCACTGAACATACAGATAATGTGCTTATTACCCACACTACAGTTTTCTCTCACTAAACATACATTTTAGTGAAAAGATTGCATAACTATGAGAAAATAAGTCCATAATTGAAATAACAGCAGAAAAACATCCAGCATAGAAATACACTATGATATAGTGACTTAAAAGCAGGCGTTCTGGCCATTTAAATTAATTCAACTTATTTTTTTATTTTAATTTTGATGTAAAGACATTTTGAAGTTTCTGCTTCGGCATAGAGATCGGTCATTGCTAACACTCTCAACGTGTATGAAGTATGTATGTTTCTTTCCTTTTGTTTGATGGAAACAACCAGTGCCCTGTAATGGGAGTGCCCATGGCTGTCTCCAATCCCACTGACCTTGCCTTCTTCTTAGAAGTGGAGACGGCATCTCCTTCTGCAGGGGCGCTGACCAGTCTGCAAGTACAAGATCCAGCAGCCCCGCCCCTTGGGTCCAAGGCTCCCCTCCGGGGCTTCTATCCTGACTCTGTGGCATGGTTCACCCTTGAGAATCATTGCACAGACCCGAAATTGTAGCTTGACCCCGGGGCAACCCTTTGGCCAATGGGTGATGGGAGGTGCTGAATCAGCAGTGAACTCTTCCTGTGTGGACACACCATCCTGAGGCCATGCCAGGTGCTCATGGAATAGAGCGTTTCCACAGCCCCACAGGGCCACCCCGTTCTGTGCCCCCAACCCGTGACCTCACGTTCTCCCCTGGTTGTTGTGTGTCTCCTGTATCTCCTTCCCAAATGTGCTGCCGGCATCAAGGCACTGTCTCAAAGATACTTTCTGGGAAGCCCAGACTAAACAGCAATCTACAAGTTTCAGAGCTGAGGCACTCCCAGAAAAGTCTTGGTCTACGGATATTCCAGGCACTGAGAGACGCAGATATGACACAGCTTCTACTCACCTATCCACCCCAACTCCCTCACTGCTCCAGAACTCAATTTCCTTCCTTGTAAAACAATAAAAAGCGGAACACACCTTGTTTGTTTACATTTTGGTTTGGGTTTTGACTTCTACCATCAAAGTCTGGTTCGTGGTGAACGTCACTCACGCATTGTCAGTCTCCTGTCACGGCACGTCGACCACAGCCATGCTGCCTTTCCGCCTTCTCATAGCTTGCTTGTATGTTTTCTCTTTTCCCTCCTGCTGCTGTTTTATTTTCCGTAAAGGCAAGGACGTGCAAGAACAGCGTTCGTGCTTTTATTTTCTTATTTGCTTCTGACTTATGAGGTCCCGTTTTTCTCTTCCTGCTGGATGGCGTGGAATTGTCTCTGTTCTGCTGCATTAATTCCAACCTGCCGTTCCTTCTATCTCCAGCAGGTACCTCCTGCCGGGCCAAGAGCTAAAGAAACAAACTCTCTCAGCCATTGATTAGACTCAATTAAACTGTCGAGATCAGCCCCAATTATGAACACGGCTGAAGTGAGTGGGCTGATCAGCTGCAGGCCACGTCTCTTCATGTATAGATGCGGATGAGGCCGAAGGAGAGTTTGATATTTATTGCATGAACTGGTTAAATGCTTCGGATGAACAAAAAGAAATGTAAATAGTTTCTATTTCTTTCCAAGCACTGTCACTTTATAGAAGTCCCACATGAGATTCAGAGCAAAAATATTCTTATACGAGAGAATTGGATTAAAGAAAAATCATTTTGTACAGGAAATAGCATGGACAAATACAATTAGAATTTGGGAAAGTCTGTAGGGAAGTGCCTGTATAAAGAGATTCTATTCACTGTGGAATCTCTGAGTCCTCAGCAATGAACACAGGCCAAGAAAGAGAGATGGTCATGGCGATGTGTAGACCAAGATATCTAGACACACGCATAGGTACACGCACGTCTCCGTTTTGCCAAACATTCTCCTAGAACACGTTTAAATACGTAATATGATTCTTCTCCATTTTTCTGCTGTGGAAACTGAGGAGCCGTGGTGAAGATGAGTTGAGGAGCAACCCTGAAGCCCTCGGACTAACTCACGTATCGCAGAAGCATCCTCAAATCCGTCACACAACTCTTTATCACCAATCAATAGCCATCTGATTTTTAAGTCATGTCACCCATTTATCCAGTGACAATTTTAGTGCTGGTTGCTTCACAGACTTTAATTCATCAGAGATGTTCTAAGTTGAGCCTGATCTCACCATTTCACACTCACGGTCTGGAAGCTCTAAGATGCCAAATCACCGCCGGAACCCCACGCTGGTGAGTGAAGGAGAAGGTGCTGGCACCCAGGCCTCACACAGAGCCTGGAGTCTGAACTCCACAATGCAGGGCCCCGGTCTCCTCAGTCTCATCCTCTCTCCCTCTGCCCTGCCCTGGGATGGCCACATCCTGCTTCAGCACCATCTGAATGTGCTCACATGATCCCTGAAGATGGCCATCGAATATTCTAGCCTTTCATGTATCCAACATGCGTAAATCACGTCCATGATCTTTTTCCTTTGCTCATAGAACAAGTAAGCATACATGTTCTATGGTGAGAGGAGGAAGGTACCAAGTATCTCTTCCTGGAAGCGACTTTTCTTTCTAGGAGTTGATCTGAAAATAAATTCCACAGACTAGAGCAAGTTACAACAGCAAAAACAAAAAACTGCATAGGTAATGGCTGCCATGACTTGAAGAAGGAGTTGCACGTATCGTTGTCATAATCTTTTAAAAGCTTGTTGAGATGACCCTGTTCGGATTAGAGCTGTTTCAGGTGAGCTCGACTCAGTGGCTGGCCTGCATTCTCTATCGGGAGTGTCCAAGCTTTTGGCTTCCCTGGGCTACAGCAAGTAAAGAGGAACTGTCTTGGGTCTCACATGCATGATATAATACAGTTAGTGTATATACATAATAGTAACTTCTTTTTTATGTTTTTATTATAAAGTTTAGAAAAATGAAAATGAAAAGAATATAAAACTAGTGGGAAATTTGACCTCGCTTTTGTAGTACTGATCTCTCGATGTCTGGTTTGATGGAAGCGGTCAACAATTCTTAGAGTGCTCAAGGTGCTTTTCAGAAACGTTTGTTTAGATTTTGTTCTTTGCGTGCCTCCTAATTGAAAATAAATGCGTGCACTGCCAAAAAGCTATATCATGAATACGGTGTGACTGGAACTACAAAAATGTAACTACGTGTGGGGTCACAAAGAAAGAGAACGCCAAAAAACACCTGATGACTCAGACTTTGTGAGACTGAGTTTCTAGCTGTCCTGAGCCAGGCACAGTCTGTGGGCTACGGATCGGCCGTGCCTGGTTACGTTGTCTTTAGAAGGTGATGCCTGATGCTCTGAGTTCAAGGGAACGAGGGAATGTCACATATGACTTGTGAATGAACCCAGCAACTTTGGAAATCAGGGTGGGAAAGACAGAAGGATTGCAAGGCAACACTTGAATCAGAGTCAGGCTGACTGTCGAGGTCAGACCAAGTTGGGTGTCATGTGACAGGGCGAGCGTCTGTTTTCTCCTACTTCTGTCCATCTTTCCCAGGACCAAACACAGCCACATGTGCCCCAGACGCACCCTCCTTCGGAGGCCTGTTTCCTTCAGTACTGGGGGTAGCGAGGTGATAACATGTCTCTCCAAAGTGGCAGGCTTGTGCCTGATATCTGCACTAGGAGCTTCCAGAAAACAGAAAACAACTTGTTCAACAAGGACCAAGTGGACACCTCTGAGCCCTGAGCCCTCTCCCTGATCCTCAGGGTGTGGTGTGCGCAGTCCAGGCAGGAGACCTGCAGGAGGGACTGACATTCCCATGGGAACCCTGAGAACTGATTGTGGAGAAACTCCTTGGCAGAAGGAAGTAGAGATGATTTCATAACTCAGAGATCCTCAAATCAATCCTTGTTTGTCTTTCATGCCCAGGCAGAGCTGGCTATGAGATTTACTAAAACACATTCATTACCATCCTCCAATCATTCAGGATCGGGAACACTGATGCACTTCTGAAAAATTAGGCGTCATTCACAACAGAGTGGCTTCTGAGGGCGGACACACCTGGATGGTGCCCTGGCTAATGCTGAATGAGCTCCTTCTAAATCCCTTCATAAACTTTCAGGATTAAAACGTTACATGCCCTGAGAAATGCTGCGTCTAAATTGCCACAGACTTCACTCTGCTCGATAAATCCCTCCCTTGATTCTGCCCCCACGGCTGGAAAGACAGATGCTGCTGGTCTTGTGTCATCACGTTTCTCCATCTTCTGCCAACTCCCATGATTAGAGGCAATTCTAAAACGTGTCCTATTGTTCCAGCGGGTCTGGGAACAGATTTAGAAATGTGTTCTGAGCCCCATCTTATTAACTGAGAAGACAAAGCTCCCTCTCCTCCCTCTTGATCAGGAAAGTGTGGAATTTGGACAATACTGAGAGGTGGGTGTGCCATTCCTCATTCAGCATGCACGTCCACGCTTGTGACACGATGGCATCCCCTTGATGTGAGACAATAAATTGCTGAGGACGGGCACCGGTCTCTGCTGCATGCATCAGCTGAGGAGATCCTCTCATGAGACCGGGCGAACTGTCCGATCCAAACCATGATTTTCTTGTCCTTGTGCACACTTGACCCTTTCGGACTGGATTAAGAGTGCCTTAAAGCCGAAGGTTCTTATTTGGGGATAGGTACACAGAATACCGACGCTACGCTGGACACCATCAGAGTGATAGGACCTACATTTGGCTCTGGGCTTCCCACCACTGGGACCCAAAAGAAGACCACTGTCGTCTTATGAAAAAAGAAAGCCTTCTTCCTTCCAGGGAGCAAACAAACTACTTCCGGGCTTCAGACATGAATCTGAAACGTTTGTACCTTCAGTAATTGGTAGAGAAGAGATTGCTCACTCAGTGGGCAGATTCACGAACGTGTCCTTTTCCCTGGGAATATGAAAGAAGACACTGTTTTATGACTCAGCAGTGGTTCAGACACTCACTAATTCAAATTCACTGAGTTGGGCTACCAAGGTCCTTAGTAAGACCTTTTGGCCTGCTGTATTCAGGGATTTTGCTGAGTGAGTAAATGGCAACTATTTTTGCCACACGTGCACACACACCAAAAAAAAAGGTCTAATGATGTGACAGGATGAAAATCTTAATTTGTTTCAATGGTGGAGCCATTTCGCTGTCCTGTGTGTCTCAAAATTATATTATATGCCTTAAAACATATGCAGTACAATCTATTTTTAAAAATAGAGAAAATATTTAGAAAAAAAAGTATAAGCAGACAATCAAGTTTGTGAACTCATCCTAGAAAAAGTGCTCTAGATCTCATGGCGGAATATCACCATGTCGCTTTGGAAGTTCTCCTCTGGGGGAACTGAGCGCCAGTGCCAGTGCCTGGTTCACCCTTCAAAGCAATTTTGGGGCTCTTTCGGGAATGGCCAACAGAGCTATCATCGTACTACCTTTGCTGTCCTGAATGTCATCCAAATGTCTTCCTTTCAATAGTGCCTTTACCTTTACCTTTGGGTAAAAATAAAAGTCATTGGGGGTCAGATCAGGGAGTGTGTTCCAATACAGTTAGTCGTTTTCTGGCTAAAAAGTCCCCCACAGACAGTGCTGTGTGAGCTGGTGCATTGTTGTGATGCAAGAGTTCCTTTGGGACCATTTTTACAGACATCTTTCTCATGCCGAGATTTTCAGTTAAGGTTTTACTGCTTTTCTATCACTGTTTATTTGGTTTGCTATGCTTCCCACAGTCCGCTGATGATTTTGACACACATTTTGATGAGTTTTTGCAATGTTTGTGTCTGTTCTGCTTGTTATTGGCCATTCTTGCCTCTCTTCATCAGTAATTCTTTCTCTCCCTTGAAGAAAGCATTGAATCCATTTGTACACTGTTGTTTTCTTCATGAGATTATTCCCCAAATCTTGGACTAACATGTTCCTGCTTTCACTTCCACTCTTGACAAGTCTAACAAGAAATTTAATGTCTGTTTGTTGCTCTAATTCAAACCCTGACACTCTCATGACAGCACACAAAAACATGCAGCAACAACAATAAACGCCACTCAGCAAGACACCACCACACATTGACACAAACGCAGCTGTGAGGCACTGGCATACCAAGGTTATGAAACCGGACCGTGTTGTTTGTACAGTGTATCAATGTAAGCGCACAGTGGCAAGTTCACGAACTTTAGTGTCAGACTGTGTAAAGTCTTGCTAATTCAATTCCACGAATTTGAACTAGTAAATATCTCTGTAACAGGCTATTTTCCAAACAACGTTTTGCTCCTTTAGCATTTCTAAGAAAGAGAAAAACATTGAAAACCTCATATGCTAAGTAAAGTACCTGTAGTGTACTAAGTATTGATGGCATAAATTTGAGTAGAAGACTCTTTCCTGAGTCTTCCAGAATAAGAGAGGAGATGATGGAAGCACAAAGAATGTGATGAAAATGGCAAAGGACACAGAGTCACTAGAGGAAGATCAAACCACCAAAACCAAGAGAGCAAGGCTGAAGTATCGGGCATTCAAAAGGAAAGACATGGTGGGAAACCTCACCGACGTCAGAATTTCCAGTGACACGGCCATTGTCAGGGAAGCTGGGAGCATGAGCACAGTTTTGAGGCACAGGAAAGCATATCGAGATTGGGCTTTCCTGCGAACGAACCGCAGGTAACCGCGTGAGTCACGTTGCACGTGTACAGTTTGCATGGGTGATATTCTCGCTGCTGTTTTAGGTCAGAAGTTACCTTTCCGCTGATTCTGCTCAACCGTTTTGGGTTGGGAGCTACAGCTCTGACTTTATGCCAGCAACAGGCTGTCAGCATCAGATTCTTATGAATGTATGCACACACGCACCTGTGAGAACTTCAGGTGGGGTGTGTGTGTGTGTGTGTGTGTGTGTGTGTGTGTGTGTGTTAGAGAGAGAGAGAGAGAGAGAGAGAGAGAGAGGCTTGAGAAGGAAGAGAAGCAGAACTCGTGATTCTGTGTGCAGCTGTCGCCACAACAGAAACTCTACTTCCTGCTCTCACCCCTCATGAGCCTGTTTGCATCACGGCTGGGCAGGCCCACCTTGTTGCTGTCACCACTCTGTCTACCTCTCCACTCACCATTCTCTTTCATTTCGTCTTGGTCCGAGTTTCTCACTTGGACTCCTGGGAATGCACCCTGCTTGGTGCCATCAGAGACTTCCATTTTGTCGAAGAGGAGGCCCAAAGCCTGGACTCCAAGCCTCTGGCGCCCCTGCTCTCCGGGCCTGCGCGACGGCTCTCCCTGCACCCGAGGCCCGGGCACTGCCCAGCCCCGCGTCTCCCCGCTGTGGCGGCTTCTCCTCCTCCTCGGCTCCGCGGCTCCGCCTTTGAACACCGCCACACCCCAGGGGTGGCCTCAGGGTCCTCTTTGCCCGTTCAGCATCTTCCCGGGATGCTATGTGGACCCAGAACTCACCTGGCACCTCAGCAGACACCTGGGAAGCGCGCTTCTGTGGTTTCCCTCCTTCCCCTGGGTCTACCATGTGGGTGACCCGAGAGTGGTCTGGAAAGGGGTGAAGCACAATGAGGTTGTGTCCACATCCCGTGGGCGACACAGGCAGAAAGCGCGCTCTTCGTGGGAGCAGCGTCCTTCCTTACGCCATGACTGATCAAGCAGGTCAGCATGAGTACGTTTCTGCCAGCGGAAAGTTCACCTGGTGTCTGACCTTTCAGCTCTCACTGCTAAGTCCTGCTCTCCATGATGGCGGGTGTTCTTTGTTGCTGGAGTGCACAGAGCATCTAGGTTTTGCTTGTCTGCTTCTTTGCTTTTACTCAGTTAGCGATCTATCAGGTTCTTTATTACAGGAGTGACCTAAGTTTGGGGTTTCGTTTGTTTTTTTACACAGTTCACAATCTATCAATGACATGAACTTAACTTTGTTGTTGAGTACGCTCATTAAATCCTTCATTCTTTGGGAGGCCGAGGTGAGAGTACCACTTGAAATCTAGAAGTTCAAGACCAGTCTGGTCAACATAGTGAAACACAGTCTCTGCAAAAAGTAAAAAATCTAGCCTGGTGTGGTGGCGTATGCCTGTAGCCCCAGCTACTTGGGAGGCTAAGGCAGGGAGATCACATGAGCCCAGGAGGCCGAGGCTGCAGTGAGCTGTGTTCGTGCCACTGCACTCCTGCCTAGGCAGCAGAGTGAGATCCCAACTTTAAAAAAATCCTATTTCAATCTCTCTTTGTGCTTAGATTATTTATTTTCTTGTCTATTTATTTTTTAGATGACAGGGGCTGACTGGGTAACCCAGGCTGGAGGGCAGTGGCACCATCAGAGCTCACTGCAGCCTCGAACTCCTGGGTACCAGTCACCCTCCCGCCTCAGCCTCCCGAGTAGCTGGGACTAGCAGATGCATGACACCACGTTTGACTATTCTTTTTCCCATTATTTTGTAGAGACAGGATCTCACTATGTTGCCCGGTGTGGTCTCAAACTCCTGGAATCAAGTGATCCTCCTGCCTCAGCTTCCCAAAATGCTGTGATTGCAAGTGTGAGCCACCATACCCAGTTGGTTTATTTTTTACTATTGTTATTTCTCTATCAATTCGTCAACCACTCTCTTTATGGACCATCGGTTGCCATACAAACGTGGCCTTTATTGATCAAACTAAAGCCAATGCTTGCTTTGTTATTTTTGATATAAAAGAAACGAAAAGAATAAAGAAGATGAAACAGTGTTTCACTGATGTTCTCAATAAATTCCCCGTATTGGTAATTAATAATATTCCTGTTTTCAGACCTCAATAAGTGGTTTTTAGAAACCTAGGAAAAACCGTAGAGGAAAACCCTGCTCTGTAGGCTGGGAAGATGGTCACTCATTAGAGGCAGACGATGTGGGTGAGAGGGCCAGGGCTGCGGTCCAGGTTTCACCGTGCTCTCCTCAGTGGAAATTTGAAACACCGGAGAATGACTGACACTCACACATGCGAAACGTGTCACTGACTCGGCAGGTGTGGCCGAAGTCACCGCGGGGGATGCTGAGTTTGGCCGAGAGAAGCCGACGGCATGCGATCTCACTCGTTACTTCATCCAGGACCGAGCGGATGAGAAGTGGGCCTGTCGCCCTCAAGAGCACGCGGCACTCTCAGCTCCGAGACGGGGAGGACTTCATTACAGAGACCGTCGCGTGCGTTTCACCTGCCTGTGCACTGCCACACGCCTTTCAAAACCTAGTTTCCTTGGCAACCTCTTTCTTCTCCCTCCGGTGTGTCTTATCAGTTAGTGTGCTGTTAAAAATGTTGCAGCGCAAAATTATAATTTATCACAATTTATCTGGTTTAGCAATAACCTGGCCATTGTTGTCATTCTTGCCACAGAGAAAGAGCCGCGTGGCAGACACGGATCACGGAAACGGTTGATGTTCGCAGGAGGCGGAAGCAGAGTGAGAAGGCCCGAGTGTGGGTCTCGGGGAGTTTTCCAGACGTCCCTGTGGGTGCTGAAATGATCCCCACCTGGGGGAGGCTCCCGGGGTCCTGGAGGTCATTTCGAGGACTTGCTGGGCCGGGGGCGAGAGGCCAGAGAGCAGGATGGCGAGAGGAGTGTGCTCTGGGGGCTCCATGGACCCCGAATCCAGGCGGAGTGTTGGAAGATGCATGTCCGTTGGCAGGTGTCGTAGGGGTGAGCGTGGCCAGAGCAGAGTGAGGAACGGGCCTGTCGCTGAGATGCGGCGGAGCCCAGCACGGCCGCCGGGGTCCCCACTATGCAGGCCTCCGGGGTCGTCTGAAGGGCAGGGCTTCGACCGAGTGGAATTCTCTATTACATGGCACAGATTTGGATGATATACACTAGTTCATATAATACTGATCTCATTTAAAATCCTTTCTGACATGATGGGGAGTTAATTTGTGACTATCTACTTTGTCCTCTCCACTTATCATCAACCTGGTCATTAGGGTCACTGGACTTCTTATGTTCCCGTTCTCAAGCTCACTCTGAGAGTAGCCCCAGTGTTCAACCAAATCCTTTCTCTCAGAATCCAGCTCCTTTAAATTTTTCACTTCTCGACTGTGAGTTGTATCTTCAAGCAGATTGCTGTCTGATTCAGTTTATTAGAGAAACCATAGAAAAATAGCACATTATGCTTCCATGGTTTCTATCTTATTTCATAAGCCGTTTCCATGTGTCAGTATAAAATACTGAACCTATTTCTTACATTAGCCGGTAACTATAAATAAACTATGGGGAAAGAGAAGATATTAACTGACAACCCTAAAAGGAAAATCTCATCTTTGATGTGTTAGCCTGAAGAAGAATAAAGACATTTAAAATGCTATTAAACACTATGGTGCACCCTGAGTATGTAGAGAAAAAAATCAAATAGAAGATTGCTAAAAATGAAAATACGCACACTAAAATCTGTATAAACTGAACTCATATGTGAGTAGCTCAGAGAGATTCAAATTTCATAATATTTAGAATGAAAAACGAGAAGAAATCTACATATTAGTATAAAAACTGCTTTGCAACTGCACTGGGTTGAATCCTGTCTCTCAGATATCCACCCCGAATTTGTAAATGTGACCTTGTTTGGAAATTGAGTCTTCTCCGAGCATCAATTGACATACGTTCACACTGGCTTGGGCTGGGCTCTAACTGAGAGGCGGATGTCCTTTAAGAAGATGAACAGTAGGCCAAGGTCAGCACTCAGGGATAAGGAGACAGGAGGCAGAGACCGCAGTGACGAGTCCACCCGCAGACCACCAGGACTGCCAGAGCCCACCAGAAGCCGGCAGAAGAAGGCAGGCTTCTTCCTCAGAGTCCTCCGGAATCCTGTGGCCCGGCAACACGTTGACTTCCCGCTTCTGGCCTCCGGAAAACGAGAAGATACATTTTTGTTGTGTGAAGTCACTCAGGCTGTGCCACTTTGTTATAGCAGCCATGGGATTTGGATACAGTTGCTATATGACTCATTGGCCAAAAATACAGGAAATAGAAAACAAGATAGGTCAATGGCTGCGGAAAGACTTAAGGAACGTGACAGAGGAATTATGTGAAAATCTCTCACTCCAGGTGGGCTCCCAAGTCTTAAGCTCACACAGAGCATCACTGAGAACACGGGACCCTGGGTCACACCCTCTGATTTCAAGCCCAAAGACACAGGGCAGGGGTCATGACTCCAGGAATCCGTCTTAGAACAAGTCTGACATGACTGGGACATGAGGCCTGGACTCACAGGTTTGTTTCACCTGTAAGTCACTCCACACCCAGAACCAGAAAAGCCACAGCCTTCTAGAGCCTTTGAGTGGCACCTGCCATTGACTGCACAGGCCTTACATTACTCTAAGTGGGCGGAGCTCCCTACACGGGAGTGTGCTTGTTCAAGAAGCGCCTGCTTTGTTCTCAATGTCTATGTAGCTGAACCACAAGCTCCCAAAGGAGGAAATGTAGCAAGCCAACACCCCTCGGCAGCATCCTTGCCTTCTAAGGGTGAGGTGAAAATGGGGAGGAAAAAATTCAGATGAAAAGCTTGGAAACTTCTAAATGAGGAAAAGAACACACACTTCAGAATTGGGGAATTAGGGTGACTTGAGAAGTTGGCTGTTGACTTAATGGACATGTGAGAAAGCCACAGTCACCACGGACGGGCCAAAGCCAGAGTCTTCAATGAAGATGCTAAGCAGAGGCGTGGGTGTGATTGAAGGGAGGGACACAGGACAGGGAGGTACAGGTGAGACGTGGCTGCCACCACGGAGTCAAAGGCCAAGGCGAATGGTTGATCCTGGAGGCTGTGGGAGGTGGGTCTCTGGGAAAGCCACCGCCCAGAGGGTGCTGCAGCCTTGAGACCCAGACAGTATCCACACGGAGAAGAAATGCGAGGGTGTCCCTGACGTCTGCCTTCCAGTCCTGTCCTGTTGGTGCCTGCCATTGGCTCAGCCATCATGATTCCAGCTGTCCAGGGACTCCAGAAGTCACCACAGGCAGGAGTCATCCTCCCTGGTGCTAGAACATGGCAGAGAAAGGAGGACAGTAGATCAGGAAGAGACAACGGGATACCCAGCTGCCATGTGGATTCCTCCCCCAGACTGCATCCAAATAAACCCCACTGGCCCTCAGTGACCATGGTCTGCTCTGGAACGTGGAGAGGGTGCTGTCCACTTTGCAACCGCTGGGCCCTGCACAGCTTCTGACAAGCAATAGCAGCACAGTCGAAATTGGAAGATACGTGTGATGGGCCAGAATCCATGCATAGAGCACTGTGTATTACACCTCATCCTCTTCAATTCATTTTTTTTTGCGTTGGAGTCTCACTCTGTCACCCAGAAAGGAATGCAGTGACACCCTCCTGACCACTGACTGCAGCCTCGACCTGCTGGGCTCCGGCAAGCCTTCCGCTCAGCCTTCCAAGGAGCTGGAACTACAGTCGCGCACTACCACACCCGGCTCATTTTTTGGTTTATTGTAGAGATGAGGTCTCGCCAAGTTGCCCAGGCGAGTCTCAAACCTACGGGCTCAGGCAATCCACTCACCTCAGGATTGCACGGGATGGCTGGCTGAGCCACCGAGCCCAGCCCTCTTCGATTCTATGACTAGACACTATGGTACTTATTATATGTGAAACTATTTGGAAATATGCTATTTATACAAGATTTTGCTAGACACCAGGCATTTTTCAGTCTGTGCCCTTCAGTACGGCAGCCAAGAGCACTATGTGGCCAGTGACCCCCTAAAGTGGCCAGACACAATTTAAATTTCTTTTGGTCAGGCATGTGGCTCACACCTGTCATCCCAGAACTTTGGGAGGCCAGGGGGCGCTGATAGCTTGAGCACAGGAGTCGGAGACCAGTTGAGCAGCATAGTGAGACCCTCATCTCTAAAACACGTTTTTAGAAAACAGCCAGCTGCGGTGGTGCCTGTAGTCCCAGCTACTCAGGAGGCCAAGGCATCAGGACTCCTTCGGTCCAGGAGTCAGAGACTGCAGTGAGCTGTGACACATCCCTGCACTCCAGCCTGGATGACAGAGCATGACTCTGTTTCTCTAATTCATGAATGTGTGCTGAAATTGTCTAACACACCCTGGGTGTTAAACGCTATGAGGAAGAGACTGTGAAACAAGTCATTACACGTTAATACGGCCACATTTTTAAATGATAGCATTTTGTGCACATCCTGCAACATTTTAAAGGATCAGTCAAAGTTTGTTTCACCCATTCTTTTTGGTGTCCAACATGGCTGCCGAGAGGCCTGAAGCTAACCATGAGGCTCACACTCACTCTTTGTGTCCTGTTTCAGAGGACACAGCTGCCCTCTCTGCTTTCCACAGACACCAAGAGGCAGGGACTGGACCTCATGGAGACCTTCTGGCTGGAAAGCTCACCACGTCCTCACCACGCGATACTGTCTACACTGCCAATAAAGGAGTGAACACAAACACAGCTCTCACCCTGAAAGGTGGCCTGTACCAGACACTACGGCAGACACCAGCAGCAGTTCGATGATGCCCACGTGGAAGATGGACATGCTCAACACAACATGCTCTTGGCTAAGCAACCAGGAGGGAGTTAACCAAGATGCAAACAAGACAGACTTCAGTGTCTACGATCTTGAGCACAGTGTGTCATTACCTTCTTGGTACGAATCTCCTAAAAAAGAAACAAGTAAACATTGAAATATTAGAGATGAAACGAAGGACACGTTCCTGAACACAGTCAACATGCGACCTTCTAGAGAAACCTAACAGCTCGTTCTCTCGTGCGGTATCATGGGCGCTGGGCAGGATTTCTCCTCCATGAGCTTGTGGATGAAGAAACAGGAACGAGAAGGTCTCCAAGAGACCTCGCACGATGTGAGATGCCTGGATAACTGCATCCCTCACTGAGGATGCACTGAGTATACACGTGAGGAGCACCCGCCACTCAGCCAAAGTGCACACACCCATGCTCAGAACATGGCAGCCTCAGAGCTCTGGGGGTTAATTCTCCATCACAGGAGACAACTGAGTGGGAAATGAGAGACCAGGGGACAAGCTCACTGCACAGTTTTCTCACTGATTACCCATCAGGAAGCTCTAAGGGGCTGTGATTCATGTCGGAAGCACAACAAATAATTAAGTCATTTAAATAATCTTTCCCATACAGGAATTAAACGTTACAGACAGGAATTTATACGCAGGGGACAAAAACGGAGGCTAGCCCTCGCAGGATGCCATTTGCTTGAAGGAGAGTAAAATTAATTGTCTTGTGTATTTCCCAGGATCTCATTTTTCCCTTTATGTCTTTAGGTTTTGCTATATATGTATAAACCTTTTTTATTTTTTCACAACCTTGTTGTACCCAGGATAGAAATATTATCCAGAATAGAAATCCTTTTTCAGAAATACATTTTGTTCTTGTAATTCACAAGCAATATTTATATTAAGGCATTGTTCAATTAAAATAAATGTGTTAATTCTTGACTTTAGAACCAAAGAAAGCTATTATTTATGGATGAATGCTAATGCCTACAAGATGTTTTATTAGGCCCTTTATTTATGTGTTAGAGGCCCACAACAACATACGGAGGGAGCCAAACATGTACACACATTTGAAGAAAGAAAAATATGTATTAAAATGGTAAGACTTATTATATACTTATAACAAAAGATGAACACAGGTCGTGTTTGACTTTTGCAATTACAAGAGGTCCTCAGAGTGGTTACCATCAGTATCTAGACACTTCTGATTACAGTGAACTAAAAGTAATACAACAGACAACATCTCTTAAAATATGTACACATCTTTTGGGCACCCCTGGTAGCTACACAATCGATTTTGATTTTTTTGACGACAAAGAAAGAAATTTCCACAGGGAAAAAGGTTTTGTCATATTGCAGAGGTAGGATACCAAAAGGGGAGAGAAGGATCACATCGAACATTTAGGGGGGAAAAAAGTCCTAAATTCTGCAACCATAACGCATAAAATTACAAGACGAATTCTGGGAAATCTTAGAACGCTTTTATAGCTCGTCCCTCGAATGAAGCCAACAGCTTTGTGAAAACAGATGTTGAATACAGAACAGTTTGTTGATGGTGCTGGTGTCCACATGTGAATGTTCTAAATGGTTTGCTAATTCGCGACCTTCAGCAATGGCCAGTGTGTCTGACCTGGGTTTTGCAATGTCAAATATGTCTTATTTGCCCTCCGTTTCCCCGGAGACTATATGCCTGCCCAGTAGGAAATGGAGCTGCAGAATTCATTTCCTCTCTCCTCTTTCCTTCTGAAAAGCATATGGCCTAATCTATCCTGTGAAAACTCCAATTTATTTCAGCATTCACGAGCCTTCATGACTAATTTCCTGAGCCAAACTATAATTACTTTAATTCTACACTGCTGGAAAGAATTTGAAAACAGGACTTCTTTAGAAGAAAATTAACTTATATAATGAGTGAAGAGATAAATCATATTAGCTCTAATTAAAGTATATTAACATTTTGGTTGCATATGAATAAAAATCAGACACAATGAAAGTAGGTTTCTCACAAAGAGTCAATTTATGGAGATTTATGAAGATTTTAGGAACTTGCAAAATTTCATTACTTAACATCTCTATTAAGATCTCTACAAGCATGCATAATGAAAAGGCTAATAAAAGATTTAATAAATGGACTTTTGCTTAAAGTCACACTGATTCAGTGCAAGCAAAGGTTTTAAACCCCTAATGGAGATTAAAATGATAATTGTCAATGTAAAAATACATATGCTGTCTCCAGGGTGAAAAGTGGAAAGTTAGAATGTCAGAGTTGGGAAGTCAGAACCACCCTCCAGCAAAGTGAGACATGCCACCGTTTCTCTTAGCATCCTGAGGGTGTGTTGATGACCTCAGTCCACTGTACTGTTTTAACGATTATGTGAACAGCCACAGAGTCTGGAAGAAAGAAACATGGTTGTGTCGCTCTCATGAAACAGTCTTCCCAGACTTCCTGTTTAACCTCAATACCACATCTCTGGGGATCTCTCTGTGTCTAGAATGAATTCTAGAATGTTCCAGGTAAACTTATTTGAGCTTCACTTGAGGATGAAGAGCAATATTTCCCCTCCCCCCAGAAACACTGTTTCTCCAAACTTACACCATGGCACTGCTCAAGGACTGCCTTTGCAGAGTGGCTCCTGGGTGGCTCACGTGACAAGCATGGTGCCCACGAAGGGACGTCGTGTATCCCGTTTGGGGACAGGCTTTGCAGCCACACTTGCCGCGATGTTCTCCAGGCTCCCCGAGGGTGTGTGTCCTTTTGACACGGCATCCAGAAGCCTCACACCCCACTGGCCACTATGTACATGGCTGTTGGAGGCCCCAGAGCCACCAGCACCCAGAGCGGGTCTCCCTGTCCTGTCGTTCACACCACAAACTGCTTACAACCGCTTGTTTTTTTTTCTTTTACACTTGCTAAATAGCATGACACTGCGTCAAGTGCATGAACGCCGAAGTCTTACAGGAGATAACTCCTCTCCTGCTGTGAAAAAATGCATGTGTAGACTATCAAACACTATGGAGTCACATTTTACGAGAGAAGAGTCCAGACTAAAGACTGTGAAAACGTATTCCAGTGTTACCATTTATGCACCACCCATCTGGGCTTGCAAGCAAGTATTTTCTTGTGGGGTGTTTAGTAATTCTTTTACAGAGCTAAACGTGGCAGTGCTTTTAGTAGACAAGCCCTCCTTCCCTCATATATCCTCTCCCACGGTCTTTGAAAATAGTTATTGAAGTGCTTTTTTAAAACTCTGGATTGTGTGCCTACAGATGCCAGGCATGAAGAAAACAGATAACAGAATTTTCAAAGAACTCAGAGAATAAATGACAATTTAAAGAGCAAGGAGAAGGAAAGTATAATTGTGAAAAGAAGAAACACAAGAAAAAGTAATCAGTGAAGGCTTTCTGAGAGTGTGGCGGGAAAAGTATCTTAAAATATGTATTTGAAAAACTTAACTGAGATGGTCACACATTGAAGGAGAAATGTGGGAAACCAGAGAGAGAAGGAATTGGCCACAGCAAGGCTTCGTCCTCAGTGCAGGTGAACTTCCCAGATGTCACGGCAGGGGTCTGGGGCAGAAGACGGGCCACGGGTCTCCTCAGGGTGCCGGGCCTGGACAGATAGAAACGCAAAACCTGAATGAAAGACTGGGCTCTCGTGCTGAGAGGCTGCAGTGGCCTGTCTCACGTGGAGCGACCTGACAGTACACAGCCCGCCTGTGATGAAAAGCCTCAAATGATGAACTTACTTTAAGATGATCCTGGGTTTATGCTGGGCAGATGTGAAGGCAAATTCTTTAGCAAAATGTGCCTTCAATCGGCAATCCAAGTGTTCCCCAAGAAAGTGCAATGGAGCAAGGATTCCAAACACACACACACACACACACACACACACACACACACACACACACACACACACGCATCACACAAGGCTGGGAAATAAGGCAGAAAAAAAGAACGGGAAGAAGCAGCAACCAGAAAAGTCAGATTCAGAAAAAGACTCAGAGAATGAGATACAGAGTTCAAACTAACACAAACCACGGGAAAGACTGAGATGCTCAATGACATTTAAAGTATAAAATTTCATTTGTCAAGAGACATGAAGGAAAGACCCTGTATCTTGCTTAGGAAATCATCTACTTCCCTTAAAATAAACAGTATTAGTCTATATTATTTTCTGAAACTATTAAAAGTTTGTCAGTCACATTTAATGCTTTAACTTACTTGGAATTCATTTGCACATAAGGTATATGATAATTAATTTCATATTTGTATACACATCAGCAAGCTATCTGCTTTGCAATCTGATCACCAGAAAAGAATCTATAAAAATAAATCCATGACAAATATCTTCTGCTTTCTATGTATTTAGAATGCTTGGCATTCCATATTTTGCAATACCAAGAGGGAGAATGGAAAAGCCCCAGACAGATTTGAAGATAATAGAAAAATCCTATAAAAATTAGGTTTTCTTTTTTTTTGAGTTGGAGTCTCACTCTGTCACCCAGACTGGAGTGCAGTGGCCGCTCCCGGCCACCGCAGCCTCGACCTGCTGGGCTCCGGCGATCCTTCCGCCTCAGCCTTCCGAGTAGCTGGAACTCCAGGCGCGTACTACCACGCCCGGCTGATTTTTTTTTTTTATTTATTGTAGAGATGAGGTCTCACTGCCCAGGTGGGTCTCGAACCCGTGGGCTCAGGCAATCCACTCACCTCAGCCTCCCAAAGGCGCGGGATTACAGGCTGAGCCACCGAGCCCGGCAAAATTAGATTTTCAATGAGCACAGAGTAAACTTTTCTGGGAAGAGGATTTTTCAAAAGAACTTTTTTTTTTTAAATCTTGTTTTGCGATCGCCAGGCTTTCTCTGAGACCAGTGGCTTCTGGGCAGCAGGAACTTTTTCTTACTCATGTTGGTGACCACAGTGAGAATGTACTGGTCATGCAGTAGCCATAAGATGCGTCAGTTGAGAATTGACTCAATATCATACAGAGCTTTTCTTTTGTTTTTAGTGAGAAAGCAGAATTTATTGAGAGGACAGAAAAGCTCCTGGTGGGAGGGAATCCGAAGGGGTTGCCCCCATACCATGTTCTTAAAGGTGCTGAAATGTCCTCATCAATGGTACCCGTCGGCTCTGGAGTCAGGTGTGGAGATCACCCACCGGTCCTGACGGGGACGCCACTCCTTGGGCTTCCTCCTCGGGTTTCAGGGCTTGGGGGTCTCCAGCACTCACTGCCTGACCCCTGTGCCAGCAGGGCGGTGTCGGGCTTTCAAGAGCAGCATTGGCAGATCGAAGGGCAACAGAGAGCTGCTCCTTGATCCACCCTGCCCAGAAGCTGCTTTTATCCTGGGCAGATGTTAACTCTCGCCATTAATAGCCCCTACATGGTGTGGCGTAGCAGAGAATAGCTGTGGCCTTAGCGAGACAAACATACATATTCACGGTGCAATTATTTTCCATACATGTGGTGGGGGGAGCCTCCCAGGAAATTTATCATTCGCTGTCACTTGTGCGTTTTCCATTAAAGGTGTTTTCTCCATGACCTCATTTGTCAAAACCATGTCAAGTGTCAGTGTGCCTTGGGGAAGTCTCCTTAGACTACCAAGTCAAAGAAAGAACCAGCACGGCTTTTGTTCTTCTGTGGGTTAAGATTAGAGCATTCGACTCATCAGGACTCTACCTACTTGATAATATCGTTAATGAAAATAAAAATATCTGTATGTCTTCATTCTTACTTTTCTCAGAGATTACTGTAATAACCATGTAAACTGAAAATTGTGTATGAAACAGAAACCATTTCTGCCTTCCAATTCCCAACAGATAAATACAAATAACTAAAATTTTCAAGCAGAAACTTTGAATTTTCTGGTTGATATGTGTGAGACCATATGGTTCATGAGTTCTAAATAGTTCAGAAAGCTACTGAAAATATATAATTGGTTTTCTCAAGTCTTTAAACTATACTCATGACTCGATCATCCATTTTTACCTTTAGTGATTTCAAAAGTGTATCTACAATTATGCTGCTGCTTGTTATTTCTGGAAAACGTGTGCTATTTTTATTCCCTAGAATAGGTAGCAAGACATTTATAAGGTCATAATTAAGTAAGGAAGTAACCTAGAGTTAGATCTAGCAGTTTATGTTTTGACAAATCGTTCTAATTACACGCTTGGAAATGCCCACACAGGTTACATCTATACAAGAAAATACAAAGGCATTTTCTTTGTCAAAATGCATGCATATTTACTGAGCATGTTGGAAAACGACCCCTGACAATTCCAGTGAAAGTGCTGCTATTTTGCGAGGGGTTTTGCAAAATACGCTTTCCTTTGGTATCATATAAATGGCCCTTCTGAAGCGCATTGGGTGAAAAACTTAGCAAGTGAATTAAAAGTGTAAAATGACTACTTCCTCAGCAAAGCGCTGGATGAGTGACTTTAATTTCCTGAGCCTTTGGCAAGCATGTGACGATATTAAATAAGTCATCGATCTTCTCGCCGATCATTCAGGCCCAGACTTCCTTCCGTTGGATTTCTGCACTGGCCCTGCCCTCCAACGCCCTCTGACAAGGCACCGATTCATTGACCTCCTCTCAACAGTTTCCACGGATGCCTTCACACACACCCTTTCTTTCTTGCATAAATGCTTAATATATCCATTTCATAAGTGGAAAAAAAAATCCTAGAATAATGTACTGAGCCATAAGCTATTTCCTTTCTGCAGGGACACAAAGACAAAGACAGTGCAGAAGTTTACAACACAACTGTGTTCCTATTTCTAGTGGATTTGACTTCTTTGATAGACTTCATTGGCTAAATTGATCAAAATGGAAGCAGCCCTTGGGGGAAGGCTTCCAGGCAATGGCTTATATAAGGTTTGTTTCATGACACAGTTGCAGGGCGGTGAGCTGGACCCCAAAGCACAGATTGCAAGGGCCCTTCACCAGGTGTTTTAGAAGGACACATGCTTTCCTCAGACCTCCTTAACCTCAAAACGAACAGAACTTAGCAGATACAAAAAGACAATTCATCTTTATAATGGTTTATGAATTTTATGGTTGACACATTGAATATACCCAAGGAAATTAAGATGAACTTAAACTTTGCTTCAAAATCCAGAGTTGGCCTGAATGCCAGAAGGAAATCTAGGTGAAAGCTTTGCTTTAATTTCATTACATTAAAAAAGACAGTAATTTTCTCCCTTCAAAAAATTCAACATAGGTGAAAGCCTCTGTAATGTCTAAATGCATAGAAACAAAGCGAAGATGATAGACATTATTAGAAACCAAACCTGAACAAACATTTTTTATTACTTTCTTGGATTCAAAGCTAGCTGAGGAATCCCACACTGTGTGACAAGGGACATAGATGCATGTATCCAGTTCCCGGCTTCGTGATCCTGGAAGACTTCTTCCTTAAGTGGGAAGTCTGACTGAGGTGCTTCTGTGTGGCTACATTAGCTTCCTTTTGCTGTGTTATGAAGTGCCACAAGCTTAGAAACTTAAACAGCACACAAACATGTGTCCTCACAGTCCTGTGGGTCAGAAGTCTGGGCACGGCTGAGCTTTGTCCTGTGCTCATGTCTCACTTGGCCATAGTCACCCTGCCTGCTTTGCTATGTGTCTCCTGGAACTGGGGGCTCATGCTCGCTCCCCCGAGTGTTGGCAGAATCAGTTCTCTGCAGTTGTAGGACCGAGGCCACTGTCCTCTGGCTGACGGTCAGCCGTGGCCCAGTCTCAGCTCTCAAGGCCTCCATTTCCTCATCAGGTGGATATCTCTGTTGTCTTCTCACTGTCAATTTCTCTTTTACAAGGGGCCTGGTTCCATTTGATGACTCCGCTGATTAGGTTGGTGACACCCTGATCATCTCACTTTGATTAACCCTGAGAGTGACTTTCCATCACATCACAGGTTCAGCCTGTGTTAGACCATGCAGGATACACATCCAGGAGTAGGAAGCTTGGAGCGTCTTGCCTCTCTGCATACCACAAGGTTAGTATTGGATTTGCTGAGGGGCTTCACTTGTTATGAAGTGAGCATAGTACATCATTAGTTTCTATACTCCCAAATGTCAGGACTGGAAGAGTTAATCTTGGAGATGACAGCACTCGAAATCTAGAATGCAACATCAAGGCCCACTAACGAATCCCCTCCCCCCAAGAAAAAATATATATGCATACAGGGCATGCCAAAAAAAATGTACGTACATTTTAAGTATGATATTCGCTCAAAAGGTGGCATTAATCAAATGAATGCTAGCATCACCACAGGACAGGAAGGACAGTCAAAGAAAATGGCAGAAGCATAGTTGAGCGAATGTCAGCCACACATTGCTGCCATAATTTAATTGAATTTCCAAAAGTAATACATAGAGAGCATCTCTTGAAATGTGTCTAAATTGGGGGCACTCTTGTCCATGCACACACTGTTTGTTTTGCTTATTCATACATGTTGGACTTTCTGTAACAGGAGCTAACCAGAAGCTCAACTATTCTGCAAAGACATTTTCATGAAAACCATCTTTTAGGGTCTTTTTTCCACCTCTCTCCATCCCTGCTGACTCTGAGGCCGAAGCCACCTCCACAATCCCACAAGAGAGACGTGCTCTATACCTCAGGACCACCCGGTCTCACATAGCCAAGACGATGTCCTCTCTGCTCTATCTCGTGGCTCATCACGTTTCTACTGGTGTTCCAGCTCCCAGATTCAGTGGAAACCATTCATCTGTTTGTGATGCTGCCTGTTCCATCTGCTTTTACACACCACGGTGGGAAGAGGAGCTCAGGGTAGGGTCAAGAGTAAGTAGGGAGAGGCGTGCTTGGGGTTCATCCTCTGAAGCAGTGACACCTACACTCACTTCTAAAATAAATTCTGCATCATAATATTTTGCTAATTAGTAAATATGTTTGTCACACAGCTAGACTCTACATTTCTTCAGGATAGGTATTATGTAATTTGTTGATATTTGAATTATTAAATCTAGCGAAAGACTGCTGATTTAGAAGACTTTGTCTAACAATGAAATACCAATATGTACCTATTGGATTCATTAAATTCCAAAACTATGTAGCCTCAGTTGCTAGTGAGGGTTTGGAGCAACAGAAACTCTCATTAATTGTTGGTAGGATATAAAATATCAGAGTCACTTTGGAATGAGGCAGTTTCCAGCAAAACCAAACACACTTTTACCAGACGGTTGAGCAATCACACTCTCATTTCTCCAAATGATTTGAAACCCTATTTCCCCACAAAATATGCATGCTAATATTTATTACACGTTTATGCAAAATTGACAGAAAGTGTAAGTAGACAAAGATTTCCGTCAAAAGGTGGATGGACAAACTGTGGTATAATCATACGAGGGAATATTATTCAGAAATAAAAAGTTGCTAGCACAAGGCAAACACAAATATCTAAGATGATGGGTATCCCATTCACACTGATTTGATCTTTACAAATTTTGTGACTGTATTAAATTGTCACTTGTTAGCCAGGCATGGTGGTGTGCATCTGTAATTCCAGCTACTTGGAAGACTGAGGCTGAAGGATTGCCTGAACCCACCAGGTTGAGGCTGTGGTGACTGTGAGTGTGCCCCTGCACTCTAGCCTGGACAAGAGTGAGACTCCAACTCAAAAAAAAAAAAAAAATAGCACTTGTACCTTGAAAATATATACATCTATTATGTATCAATTAAAAAAATTAGTGATATATCTGGTCAGGAAAAGAAGGGTATGAATCTCAAAAGCATAAAGCAAAATTAAATACAACAGTTGGAAAAAGTTGCATGCTACATGAGTTCAATTGTATGACATTCTGGAAAAGAGAAAACTGTAGAGACAGTAAAAACATCAACTATTTCCCAAAGTTCAGGGGTACAGAAAGTCGTAGTGAATCACGAGGCATTTTTTGGGATGCTAAGACTATCTGGTATGAAACTGTGATTGTGGATAATGAGACTCAGGATAACTGTTCACTTCTTTTTTTTTTTTTTTTGAGTTGGAGTCTCACTCCTTCACCCAGGTCTGAGTGCAGTGGCACACATGCTCACGGCCACCCCAGCGTCAACTTGCTGGGCTCTGGCAATCCATCTGCCAAAACTACAGGCGTGCTACCACACCTGACTATTTTTTGTTTTATTGTCGAGATGAGGTCTTGCCAAGTTGCACGGGCTGGTCTCGAACCCGCGGGCTCAGGTTTCCCAAAGTGCTGGGATTGCAGGCTGAACTACCTAATCCAGCCCTCTGCTCACTTCTTAAGAAAGGGTCGTGCATGGTGACTTCTTTCCAAGACTACAGTGTGGAAAGGAGGGAAAAAGAGAATAACACGGAGTGGAGGAAACTGCCAAACTCTCTCGTCCAGATTACCAAGATTAACATCAATATGATAAGACATACTGATAGTGTGTACCCTTGATATGATGTCATGAAAATGACACTCTATCTCTGCAACATTCTTCCCAAAATAGATCTAACCTTAGTCTAATCATGAGGAAAATGTCAGAAAAATCTCACTTGAAGGATGCCCTTCAAAACACTTGACTCAAACTGCCTAGGTCCTCAAAGACACAGAAGGCGAAAATTGCTGCCACAGCCAGGAAGATGCTGAAGGGACATCACCACGCAACCTCATGGGGATCAGAAAGAGGCCTTGAGGCTGCAACTGACAAAACCCGAAGAAAGACTTTGCAAATGAAGTAGCCACAATGGCGCCCCTTGGGGAAGGAGATGACTGTTCAGTCGTGGTCAAGAAGTGCGGGAGATCACAGAGAGAAGCTCACCACCATCGATGCAGATGTGGGCTTCCTGTGATCTCTGCAGTTTGCTTCAAATGTGTGGGGAGTCTAAAACGATCTGAATTAGAGAGTGCATGGTCAAAGGCGATGTCTGAGTTGTGGCCTTAGAGGGAACAGCCGGAAGAGCCATGGGTAAGGTCTGGAAGCTGTCTGGATCCCTGTGTCAAAAGGAGAAAACTGGTCAATAACTTTATTTATGTATTTATTTTTTGAGTCGGAGTCTCACTCGGTCGCCCAGACTGGAGGGCAGCGGTCGCTCCCAGCCACCGTGGCCTCGACCTGCTGGGCTCCGGCCATCCTTTTGCCTCAGCCTTCCGTCCGGCTGATTTTTTGATTTATTGTAGAGATGAGGTCTCGCTGCCCAGGCGGGTCTCGAACCCACGGGCTCGGGCCATCCTCTCACCTCAGCCTCCCAAAGGCGCGGGATGACAGGCTGAGCCACCGAGCCCGGCTGGTCAATAACTTTAAAAGTGAAGGGCAGGCTGGGGATTTCCCCAGATGTGCCCATTCCTCCGCCTTAAGTATGTGCATTGCCACACGCTTTTGTGGCTTAGGAGACCCAGCATGGATTCTCATGCATACAACAGCACAGAGCGGGACCCTCCTGGACACAGGGTGCACTTACCCCACAGCAAGCGCACATGTGCGGCTCACTCCGCTCAGAGTCTTCACCTTCTCACCGCAGAGAGAGGGTTCAAAGTTCCTGGAAGGTCACTGAGTTTTGTTCTTTTCTCTCCCTTCAGAAGACAGATTTTGTCCTTGAAGTATCTGAGTAAGTAAAAGATGATTCAAACAGGGAAAAGTGCACATGTTTGCCTAAAACACACGTGTGTCCCTGCTGCGTCTCAAAGTCCTATTTGAAAGGAGACAGACCTGTGTTTTCTGGAACATCACCCCCCATTGCAAAACGAACCTGAAACCCAAAGCTGGAGTTTGTTTTCAGGGATGCGAGGTGTGCAGGGTCCTTCTCGGTAAATTAACATTGTTTTACCTGTCAGTTATCACTGATCCTGCATAGATGAGCCAGTCCGCGCCGTGTCATTTCTGCTTATCATTGCACACTCTGGCTGGCTTCTTCTGAACTCACAAGCCTTTCGAAAGGCAAGACGCATTGATTTCCTCATTGTAAAAGGAAATGGCAAGTTAAGCAAATTTCTAAACCCTTTCAAATGCCAAGGTCTGTTCAGAAGCGATAAGACAGGACACCACGTGTAAGTGGGTGCGTTTTTGTACTGAGACAGTTCTCAGCGGAAGCATTTTTGTCCTGGAAATGTGTCCTCTCCCCACAGCCCAACAGAAGGGATGGGAGGAGAGCCGGATCTCAAGGACTAATTCACTCATAATGTTTCTCAGAATTTTCCCCCAGAGAGATGTGGGAGAGGGCGTCATGTGCATTGTTTGACACTTGTTTGTGCCACACGGTTTTCCTAACCTCCTTAGAAAAGATTCCTGTGACATAAAAGATTAATTATTTAACCACACACGCATGGGGACAAAAGCAAATGTAACCTCAGGATCTTTTAAAATCCAGTATTCACGGTATTAGGTGGTGAAGACGTCAAAGTCGTCATTTCTTAAAACCTGAAGAACCGGCGGTCATTGAAGAAGACATGATGGCAGTTTGACTCAAAATGTTTCTACAGGCCACCACCAGACATTAAGTCTTGCAGGAACACTTTGCAGAACAGAAATGAAAGAAAAAAATAGTAATAATAAAAAAGAATGACAGTAGCTTGGAGAAGTACAAATTAAAAGGGCAGCCACAAGCTACCCAAAGGCCAAAGGGTCTTCTGAGAACAGGAGGTTTCAGACTTGTGAGTGAAACCTTCCTAGCCCAGGAAGCGGGTGGACTTCTCCTCATCCTTGGAGGTTCTTTTGACATTTCCATTAGCTGGAAAAAAGGTCCGAATAACCTAAACTCTACTAATTTGGTTTGTAAGTAGGAGAACACAGCACACTAAATGCTCATTTCACTGCTACAATTAAACACTGCACATTGATTTTATTGTATCGTGGTGCTTTTAAAAAATTTCTGTAAGTGTGTTAATTGCCAGGGACTATAGTCACTCAGTTACATTTCTGTTAAGTCAGAAGATATCGAGAACACTGACACAGGAAGGCAATGGGTTTCTAAAGAATTGTAGATTTTAACTCACTTGAACTCAATTTAATTCAGTAAGTGTTGGTTAGTGATAGCATCAGTGCACTACTACATAAATATAGGGGCTTGGAATAGATGACATCACATTTTTCGCTTGTTACTTTGCTTTGTTGGTCTAACCCAAGCCCGAGTTGGCCATTCATTTCACCTGCCAATTTCTCATGATGTGACAGTCCAGGAAGATGAACAATCTGAGAAGCTTTGCTTCACTCCCATTGATGCCGAAATCCTCTTTGGAGGGAGAGAGGCAGCTTCCTGCAGGGTCCGAAGATAAGAAGCAATGGTGCCTTGAGACTGTTGTGGGCCGATGCCGCCATGGCAGAGCAAATGTGTGGTTGTAGCACGGATCCAGAGCTCTGAGAACCAGAGCAGAGCAAAGCCCAGGGACAGAGTCCTGGTCCCTGCCCGTGCACATAGCACGTGGCACCAACACGCGTTGTGTCAGGCTGCGACTCACCTGAGATACGGCTCTGCTGAAAGAAAGACAAGCAGACCGTCAGACACCTTAGCCAGGTTTACATGGTCATCTTAAGGCGGAGACGCAGGCCTAGGAGGCCGGACTCGCAATTCACAGACTCATGGAGAACCACATCTGCACACACACGCTACACATCACCTGGGACCCAGGCTACTTCCCGAGAGACCCACACACAAGCAGCCATTAATAAATGCTAGAGTAGTCACCAGAGAGAATTTCCCGTTACTCAACACCTTCTCGGTGGTAGGACAGAGTTCATGACTTTGAGGTGGCCGATTTTCGTGATACATAAGAAATGTCATGGGCATTTTACTGATGGGAATCTCAGAATACGACGTAAGGAGCCCCGTGCCCTGGTTGGACACGAGCCAAGGTGTGCAGAAAGTTTTTCCGTGGGGTCCGAACGGCTTTGTGGGGTCTTTCGGCCGAGTCATACCACGTGTTGAAAGGAAGCAATGGCCTTGCTTCAGAAGGACCACTTGTAAAACCTGTTAGTCATTGAAACTTTTGCTTTTCCTTCATGTAAAATGGCAATGGAATTTTTTTAAATGCTTCTAGATAATTCCAGAAAGGACCCTCACGCAGAAACTGCTCCAGTGACTTTAGAGCAACTTAGAATTTGAATCATAAAAGAGAAAGAAAGGCTTAGGAGTCATGTCTGACTGAGCCGTTTGCCTGAGTGTGTGTGAGTGCTTGTGTGAGGGTGTGAACAAAAGTGTGCACAGACCATTTGCCCAACTACCAATCAAACCACTGGAAATGGGGATGGAACGGGGGGCTTCAAACTTTAATGATGTCTAAAATGCCTCCCAATGTTTTGTGTGTTTTATTGTTTTTCAAGAACAGAAGACCATGCACTCACACCCAACCTGGTTGGCTTTGCTTCTCTCCTGTAAGCACGCGGACACTTGTAAAAAGCATTGGAATCTGTGTAAATGGACACTAGGTCAGTGCTCTCCGAAGCCCTCCAGTTCGGTGGTTACAGGAAGGTACTTCAGAGGACTCCATCAAAATACGTTTTCTATAGCTGGGAAAGCAAAGAAAAAACAAAGATGCCTGGGACAATGATTTAGATGCATGTCACATAATATCTATGTTCCCAGAATGTCTGTATGGACGGACTAAGGTATAAATACACGCAATTTATCCATGAATTGGTCAGGGGTAAGAAAACATTAGGTTACTAATACAAAAAAAGCCTCTTTTCCTATTGAAAATGTCAGCGCTTATAAGATAAGAAGAAAGCAATACTTTATTTTTGGCAAAATACATATTTCAGGGGAAGATAACATAATAGCCATGCAACAAGGGAGGAAGAAACGCATTTCGGTCGTCTGCATCGCACAAATTCCTTAGCAGAGAGGCAGTTCAGGCTTTCACCGCTAAAGGGATCTGGGAAAGACTATACAACTTGGTGACGGAGACAGAAAAGTGCTTCTTCGCCATCCTTAGCACTAGGAAGACACCAGGTGTGATGTCCTAGAGGCAAGTGGGGGAGACACAGGACAGAGGCCTGGGCTCACACGCCATCTGTCCGGGCATCCCTGCGAAAAGGGTGACACTGAGGCTGCAGGGTTTCTGTCAGCAGAAGCTTCGAGCAAAATAGTTATGCGAATCGGTCTCTTCTGAGGGCGAGGCTCCCCGTGGGGTTCAGAGCAAAATTTTGCCTTTGGTTTTAAAGATCCAATATGCCAGGAACTCTCAGATTCTCGGGACAGATTAATCCAGCAGGTCATTAAGCCGCAGGTCATCCGGTATGCAGTGCTGCTCAGAGGGCTGCTTATCAGTTTGCTACTGATCTGAACAGAAAGTCAGTTCAGCTGAGAATTGTCTTCGCCTCTGAAACAGGGAAGAGCTGACAAGAAATGCAAACACATGCGCATTTAGAAATGCAACCGCTTGTTTTCCTTTCAACTGCTGTTGGAACATTTCCACTCTGTGAAGAGCAATAAATAGAATTTATATTAGTGAAATTATTTCCTCTATTTTTGCAGAAGAAAAGCTTGAAAAGAAATGCTTAAAGATACCCCCGTGAATTATTACTATTGTTATTACCCTTTTCTGTCTCAGCTGATAATCATTCCCTTCTGAACAGTTACGCTGAAAAGTTTTGCAATAAAATTCAAATTAGTTATATAATTAGAGTTAATTATGTTAAAGGGGGAAGAGGGACTTCAATTTGCAGTTTTTAATTCTAGAGTGCTCCAAATAATAATTGACACGGAATACAAACACTTCCAATCACAGGAATTAGAATAAGTACCCTCACCTGTCCCCGACGTGAACAGACACTGGCAGGAACAGCACGTCCCAAAGAGTAGAAGGATGTCCTCGGCCGCAAACCGATGGAGTCCTTCCTATAACCAAAGTCTTGCAGCAAACACTGCCTTTTCACGTTCCAGGCCAAGCCCAGGTGTGGGAATAGACCAGGGTGACATCGGGGTGCTGCTCTGCGTGCAATTCTTGTCCTGGACCCTGTCCCTCTACACACTGTGTGTACAATACACTCCACACACCAGCTGTCACTCCCTCCGTCGGTGTGTTGTGATTGAACTTGCTGTTTGTTATATATTGCCATCTGAATATTCCTCTGTCACTTAATTCCTCGGCATTCCATCTGGCCTCCCCAAGCTGCCACTGTGCTAATAAGGTGTCCTGACCTCAGCCTCGCTTGGACATTTAGCACCAGGCTTTGAAGGAAATCAGTCCCACAGAGTGTTGCTTTGATTTTATTTCAGTATAGATGTTGTAAGGTGTGGGTGCTGTGTCCTGACTCTCATATTATTTCTAAATTGGTTTTCTGGCTTTTCGCCTGAGTACAATCTCCTTGAGAACAAAGGTGCCAGGTTTCCCTGCTGAATCCGTGCCCTGGGCAACTGGACAATGCAGCAGGTTGACCCGTTTCATCAGTGGCGTTCTTAACACCATTTGAAAGACCAGAGGTACCGACATCCTAGTTACCTTGCCACAGCCAATGAGTTTGGGAGACAGTCATCTACAGGTAGTTTTTAAAAGTAGCCCTGACAAAGCCAGATCAATCAGCGAAATAGGCAAGGCGCATTTTTAGTCCATAATTTCGTTTCTTCTCTTCTTTTTTAAAAAGAAAACTAGGTCAGCAAAATTGTGGAGTGTTGTATAATAATCACTACAAATCACTTAGAGTTCTGGTTCAAGGGGTTTTAACCTGGTAATAAATTATCCTTCTGAGATGAGACTCAGAGTTAATTATGTCCATTACTCTAATTTTATTTCATATCTAGAGGGGAACTAAGGAAAAGAGACCGCAAATAACTCACCACCACAGCCGTTGCATTCTCCCTTCAGGGTATTGAAGAATATTCTAAATGGACCCCACCCCTGCCTGCGGGGCTTTCATTTTGTACCGAACAAAGAACCCAAAAATTGACTGATAGGAAAGCCGAGAAGTAATTTTTCTGTCTGTAGACATCTGTGACAACCGCCTCTCTGTCACCACAGCTCCTCCCAGGACATTAAGGAAGGAACTGCCCTTCCGGGGAGGCATTTTATGCTGGACCAGGGTGGCACACTCCCTGCCCGGGGACTCAGAAGCCACAGAAAAAGCCTAATTAACCAGAAACCACTCAATCAATCATAATCCTCCCTGGAGTCACAAGTAAATCACAAAGTCTTAGTAGAAGAGGGCTGGTTGGAAATTTAGACAAAAATTACCTATATCTTACTTAATAATCAGCCCAAATGCCTATGTTTTTCCTATGCAATGAAATGGACTTTCTTTTCAAATACTTTGACAAAGCACAGGAACTCTCACTGCTGAAAAGACCCAGTTGTGGTGATGAGTCTGTACCTAAAATTAGGTGAGATGGCAATGCCATTGATTGTTTTAGAATGATTCCTAAGTCCTCGGGCTTCAAGAAAATAAAGATGGCTTCTCAGAATTTGTCATTGTTCTACAAGAACGACTTGAAGCCGGGCTCGGTGGCTCAGCCTGTAATCCCGCGCCTTTGGGAGGGTGAGGTGAGCGGATGGCCTGAGCCCGCGGGTTCGAGATCCGCCTGGGCAGCGAGACCTCATCTCTACAATAAATCAAAAAATCAGCCGGGCGTGGTTGCGCGCGCCTGTAGTTCTGGCTACTGGGAAGGCTGAGGCAGAAGGATCGCCGAAGCCCAGCAGGTC
>NW_007249740.1:642669-644976 GCF_000164805.1 Carlito syrichta
GTGAGACTCCAACTCAAAAAAAAAAAAAAAAACGACTTGAAGCTCTGGGGTGGACATTAGTATTTGGGGTCATAAATGCTCAGTTCTGCAGTACAGACTTAAAAACACATACAAGCTGGAATTTTCCTATGGAATGTTTTCCTTTTCGTCAAAGCTGTTAGCATTTATGACTTTCTGTTCATCTTGTATCTTTTTGTTAATTTTTTTTTTTTGAGTCAGGGTCTCACTGTTGCCCAGGCTGGAGCACAGTGGCAAGATGGCAGCTCACTGCAGCCTCGATTTCCTGGGCTCAGAAGATCCTTTTGTCTCAGCCTCCTGGGTAACTGGGCCTGCAAGTGCACGCCACCATGCCCAGGTAATTTTTTATATGTATGTTTTTAGAGACGAGGTCTCACTATGTTGCCTAGACTAGTCTTGTACTCCTGGACTCAAGTGATCCTCCAACTTGTCCCCCAAAAGTGCTGGGATTACATGATGAGCCACCATACCCATCCCCCATTTTTCTTCATACTTAATTTTTGGAGGATAAGACAGATCTTCTGTGCTGTGAAAAACTAACCAACCTGTCATGCCTTCATGCTGAGTTTGAAGTTAGCTCTGTCTGGCAATTATACAGGCGATTCTTACACCAGCTGAATTCTCTCCCAGGAGACCTGACTGGCCTCAGGGGCACAAGCATCAGCTAATCTGAGGCTTGTCCTCCATCTCCCTTGAGCTCATCAAGAAATGGGTCCTCTTAGCAGGAAGTTTTTCTGAATTGTCTCACCTGGAAACAATTTACATGGGGTAGCTCTGAATTTTTTCTCTATTCATTGCCCGAGTAAGTCTACTTTTCATGACTGGTGGCTCACCCTATAATAATGCCTTACACAGGTAGCGGGGTCTCCTGCGAAATGGTTCCTAAAAAGGAGAGTTTCTACATTGATGAGCTCCCAGCCACAGAGTGAGACTCCAGCACCCCTAACCTTGGGCCTCCCGCAGAAGGAATTCTGGGAACCGTCTTGTGTCTGGGAGACAGAAGAGGATGTTTCTCTTGAAGAGGAGAAAAGACACCCACTCATTTTTTCCAAATTATATCCAAGGCAGCGTGTTCCATGGGTGTAGAGTGTGATGGTGCAGTCGGGCTTCCATGGAGCCCGCCACCCAGGTCGTGTGCACAGCATCCAATGGGCTCCTGCTCTTCTACCTGACACGCAAAGTGATTTCCAGGCGCCTTTCTCTCCTCTTCCTCCTTCTTCTCTGAAGGTTGACTCTGTTTATCGAGAAGACAGGTGGGTTGTTTAATCCTTTGTAAATGAGGGTACAACTGGCCTCATTTCTGTGACTGTCTTTAGAATGCTGGATGTTTGGTTCTCAATTTTGAAATCAAACTGACGACTCCAGGACAGAAAGGACATCCCCACTCACTCAGACCATTATTTTAAGCAAGACTATCAAGGCTTGGTCTGTTTTACACTCAACTTGAGATTCCAGAATAGTGTTACCTCCGCAAATAAAAGAATAAACAAATCATGCATAATTTACAATTTGTTATACATCCACATACATCTATGTTTGCATAGTATAATTTGCAATCATCCAGAGTTTCTTAAAACATTAGGGGAAAGATGGATGGATACCTTATCTTGGACAGGTCAGACTGTCAACTCCTTAGACTGCTGGCCATTAAGTCATCATTAAGGAAAGGAGAACAACAAGGCATTATTTTACAGTGGAATGAACTATATAGAAGAAAGAATCAGGAAGCATGTCAACAAAATAAATCTGTCTTTCATATAGGATTTTAAGAAATGATTTGTGTTAGGTGTGATAGTGTTGTGGTTATGTTTATTTAAAAAGTACTAATCTGTCAGAAGCTATATTAAATACTAATGGAAGAATTGACAGGATGGCTGGAATTGGCTTTAAAACACACAAATAAGTAAATAAAGGCCCATGCGTGTGTGGTAAAAAAGGAGAAACAAGATTTGCAGAACAAGGATAAGTATTAAGGCTGGACGGTGGAGACATTGCATTGTCTTTCAAAATCCTACCTTTCTCTAGAGACACCCGGCCTCACTTATTTGGTTTGTTTTCTTGCTGTTTTGTCACTGTCGGGGTTTGTTTTGGGGGGTGGCCCCATCGTTAACCCTAGGCTGGCCTTCAGCCTCCTCTCTGCTCTCTCAAACATGACCCTGATGTTTTCTTCTTTTTTTTTTTTGAGTCGTAGTCTCACTCTGTCGCCCAGACTGGAGTGCAGTGGCCGCTCCCAGCCACCGCAGCCTCCACCCGCTGGGCTCCGGCGATCCTTCCGCCTCAGTCTTCCGA
>NW_007249740.1:644996-811417 GCF_000164805.1 Carlito syrichta
TTGTAGAGATGAGGTCTTGCCAAGTTGCCCAGGCGGGTTTTGAACCCGCGGGCTCAGGCAGTCCACTCCCCTCAGCCTCCCAAGCCACGGGATGACAGGCGGAGCCACCGAGCCCAGACCCTGATGTCTTCCCACTGTGCTCTTCCCGGAAGGAGCAAGCCAAGGATGAGCAGGCCATGGTCCCGGCGTCTCACATCCTCAGAGAGTTTCTACCAGATCGGATCTGTTGGAAGCACAGAGGCCCACCACGGCCCTGCGTGTCACTGGCACCTCTGCGTTCCCAAAAGAAAGTCAGGTGCCACCTTCTGCTTCTTCTGGAGGGCCTGTCGGAGGCATCCTGGGGTCTCATTCCGCGACTGTCTCCTCTTTGCTGGCTGAGAAGTGAAGCGGGGAGCGTGCCATCCTGGGGTTGATGGGTAAAGCCCACCCCTAAGGGCCATGGCAGGGTCTCCAGGCCGAGAGACGCTGCACTCCTGGGCCAGAGGCTGGGCCACAGCTGCCGACTCAGTGCCTCCGAGGAATCTGGGAGCTTGAAGTTGCTGTCCTTCCCCTATTTCAGGGTTCTACTCATTCCTAGGAGAAATGAAACTCGCGGCAGCTGAGAATTTCACCTCCTTGTGAATCTGCTCCTCTTCCCTGTGTTTGCTCAGACTGGGTCTCATTGTTTTGCCTAGGACCAGGGTGTCAGCCACTGTGCCAGGCCTAAGCCCACTGCTCGTAATCAGGTCTCGAGCCGGCTCTCCAGCAGTCTGCCCTTGGCTGTGGGAAAGGAGGTTGCTTGATGTTGCTAGCAAGGCCTTCCGGCATTCATACATCGTGCTGAGTGGACCTTAGGAACCACGCCCCACTGACCTTTGGTGTCGAACTGCCATACAGAACACCCCGATGGGGCAGCTGACACGTCAACACCAATGCCTTACAGGTTTGGATGCCAGAAATCCTCAGAGTTGGTCCCTGGTGAGGCCTCTCCTTCTGGCTTGCAGACAGCCTCCTTCTTACTGTGCACCCCCCGCATGGCGTCTCCTGTTTGTGGGAGGGGGGAGAGGGAGAGAAAGAGATAGAGGGTGGGAAGGGAGGAAGGGGAGAAAGAGGGAGAGGGAGAGAGAGAAGAGGAGAGAGGGAGGGAGAGGGAGCGAAGGAGAGGAGAGAGAACGAGAGGGAGGGAGAGCGAGAGCCAGAGCGCTGCCCGTGTCTCTTCTCCTTGGGGCTTCGCTCCTCAGGATGAGGGTCCCGCCCTCATGATCTCACTGCGCTTGCTCACCAGCGAAAGGCCTCCCCTTCAAACTCAGTCTCACAGGGTGTTAAGGCCTCAGCAAATGGATTTGGGGGGCCACACTTCCGCCCATAGCAGAAGGGACATAATCAGATTGGGACACAAGAGAGGTGTTTCTGAAGGGAGAATGGAAAGGGGCAGTGGATCCAGAAGACGGGGAGGTCTGCAGGGGAGCGCTTAAAACACCCCCACGTGGCGGGCGGGAACCAAGGTCTGACGTGGATTCGAGTTATCGACAAACGTTCTGAGGAGATTGAGCTTGAATCAGTGAGTGGTTTTCTGTAAACAGTCAGGAGTCTGAGATGGCCTCCGACCCCTCAATCAAGCCCTTGGAGAACAAGGACAAGATTTGCTCAGAGGATGATTATAGGATAAGGAACAGCAGAAGGAAGGGAGACAGGAGAGAAGCAGTGAGGTGTCGTCCTGGGAGCATTTAGACACAAAACTGAAACACAGGCACGAGCTCAAAAAGCAAGGCCTGAAGGTTCCTATGTGCAGGGAAGTCCCTGCGGTGACCTGGGGCAAGCAGGGCAAAGGGGAGGGAACAGGCCGTCTCGGAGCAGAGGAAGGGCCCTTCAGACAAGATTGGGGGCGGCGGCCACCCGCAGTCACTCCAGCTTCTGCCCCTCTCCTGGGAGAGCTTGGTGACGGTTCCGTGCCTGACCTGGTTTCTCGGTCAGGCACTTCTGTCCCTGGAGCCATCGTGATCCTGCAAGATCTACGGTCTTCTGAGCAGTGGCGGGAAAACATGGTCACAGGGGCATCGTCCCAGGGGCACGGCCCACAGACATCCAGATCTGGTGCTGGGGTGTCCGAGGGCAAGGCTATTTCCAGAGAGTGAATAAGCGGTGTGCTGTGATGAGGGTGTGCGTGCCCCAGACTTTGGGCGACAACAACGGCTCGGTGCACCCACTGCTGCTCCAGGGAAACAAAGAACCCGGGATACGTAAAAACTGTTCAGCACGAAATGCCCAGCTTTTCCTTAAAGGGTCTGAGATTCACAGTCAGGAGGAAGTGGGTGGAGATTTAACCACAAGCTTGTTGTGCTCCACACACTTCCTGTTCCAATCAAATACTATAGAGTTTCACTTTGAAGCGATACGATGTTTATTACTTTGTCAGCGGAGTGGCGATGTCACATTCACCAAAAAAGCCTGAAGAGAGGGAGCTGCCTCCCTGCAGTATTGAATAAAGGGAACGCGTCCCTGAGGAAATTCATGAGATGCCCAGTGGAATATGCAGATACACATGTCTTTGCAAGGGGGGGCCCAAAGAAAAACCAACATTATTTTTCAGAGGGTGGGCCCCTTGGTAAGTGTTCTAGAACCCATCGGCCTCAGCGGACCAGCTAGTTTTGTTGTCAGAGCCTGCGTTCTGCTTTGGGGAATTTTTGTTTGTGTTTTTGGAGATTCATGCAATATGCTTTCCCATTTCATGATGGGTGATTTATGAGTGCACCTGCCTACACCACGCTGAGTGTTCAGCAGTTTCTGGCCCAAGAGAACATGACCCCGGTGCCCTACCCACCCTATCTCTCCCAGAGCAACTACTTTTTGTTTCCCTGATGAAAAAAGTCCTCAAAAGGAAAGATTGTGCGAAGTGGAAGAGGTGAAACCAAAAATGGCAGAGGCACTTAAAGGCATCAAAATCTGAAAGTTCTTTTTTTTTTTTTTTTTTTTTGAGTCGGAGTCTCACTCTGTTGCCCAGACTGGAGTTCAGTGGCCGCTCCCGGCCACTGCAGCCTTGCTCTGCTGGCCTCCGGCGATCTTTCCACCTCAACCTTCCAAGTAGCTGGAACCACACGCGCACGCTACCACGCCCGGCTAATTTTTTGATTTATTGTAGAGATGAGGTCTCGCCAAGTTGCCGAGGCGGGTTTCGAACTCGCAGCCTCAGGCAATCCACTCACCTCGGCCTCCCAAAGCGCTGGGATTACAGGCTGAGCCACAAACTGTTTTGAGCATTGGAGAAAGCATCTTGATAGGTGTGTTGCATCAAACAGAGGGTACTTTGAAGATGACTGAAGTTTAAACATGTAAGAATAAATACAATTTTTAATAAATATATTTCATTTTGGGGGGTCCCTTCTATCTGTCATCTATCTATCATGTATCTTTCTATCTAATCTGTCACCTATCATTTATTCATCATCTATCTTTATTTATGTAATGATCTTCTATCAGTCTATCTGTTTATTCATGTATCCATCTATCTATCTAGCTATCACTTATCTATCATCTAAAAATTTAGCTTGGAAAAATGTTCTTCTGAGACAACGAAAGACACTTGTCCTGTTCTACTCTGGGTGCTGAGCCCAGAGAGAAGAACATGTCCAGGGACACGAGAGGAAGCCAAGGTGAATCCCAGGGGAGCAAGAGGAGGCCAGGGGGAATCTCAGAGGAACAGGAGGAGCCAAGATTTAAGAAAAAGAGGAGGTCGGGGGAATCTCAGAGCATAAGAGCAAGCCAGAGGGACCCTCAGGGGAGCCTGGCAGAAGAATCTCAGGAAACACCAAAATATCAAGACGAATGGTATTCCAGAAGTCAGGTTGTTGATTTTCTTTTTTCATGAGCTTTCAATTCTTAGGTAATGAGAATCGATAGCATTTTAAAACAGAAAAAAAGGAGAGAAATTCTAGCAGATGAAGACCTACAAAGAAAAAAACTAATAAGACAAAGGAAGCCCCCGGCGAGGGTGTTCTTCATCACCCTTGAGTTTCTGGTCACACATCATGAGAGACGGACAACCATTTCCTATGAAAATCGAGTTATTTTAACATTATAGGCAATATTATCAGTTCGATTCGGGAGTATGATTAAACAATTGCAATAACAAAGCGGAGAGTTTCTCAACTTAGTCTATACATTCATCAAATATGATGACTCTTTCCTGAATTCCCATTCAATAGCCTTTAAAGTCTATTGATTGGAAACTTTTTCTCAATGCTATTAGCATCACCAGTAATAAGTATCATTGACCAAGTATGTAATATTTTCTAGGATAAGCACTAAGCCTTTTATAACGGTCATCTCAAACCCACACAAATTTCAAATTTTCAAATGAAATTTTCTTTTTTCTATTTTACATGTTTTATAAAATGAGGCTTGGATAATTAAGCAAGTTGGTTAAGGACTCACAGCAAATATTGGATTTGTAATTTTGATTACAGGATAATCCACTCCAATGAAAATAATTTACTCTCAGTCTGTTATCCCGTGCTTTGGGAGGCTGAGGTGAGTGGATTGCCTGAGCCCGCGGATTCGAGACCCACCTGGGCAACTTGGCGAGACCGCATCTCTACAAAAACCAAAAAATTAGCCAGGCGTGGTAGCACGTGCCTGTCGTTCCAGCTACTTGAAAGGCTGAGTGGAAGGATCACCAGAGTGCAGCAGGTTGAGGCTGCGGTGGCCAGGAGTGGCCACTGCACTCCAGTCTGGGCGACAGAGTGAGACTCCAACTCAAAAAAAAAAGCAAGTAATTTATTTATTTCTATTTAGTTACTCTTTTACAGCAATAGTTTGTTAACTGACTTCGTGGAAAGAAAAATTGCTGAGAATGGTTTAATGCACATGCCTTTCAAATATGGATGAACTCGAACTCGTACACAGAGCCCCATAGTACTGCTGGGAAAGGAGGGGCTTCCTTCTTACATCACAGGACAAGAAAATTATTCTTCCTTTGGAGAAAGAAAAACTCTGGGTTTTATGTTGCAGAAATAAATATCTATATGCCACATGTCTTCTTGTGCTTATTGTGTGAAGGAACAGAAACACATAAATGTGTGCACTACACACACACACACACACACACACACACACAGACATACACACAAAACTTTTCCTAAGACAGAGATTCTGTCTTGTAATCTGAGGTCTTCTAATGATTCACTGAGACAGCAGAGCATAAGACCATAACTGACGTGAAGATGATCAAACTCTCTTTCACATAAACATCACTTTCAATGCCAGATCAATACTTGGATCTGAAAATGCTGGAGATTTGGGAGGGAAAGACCTGGGGAGTGGTATCCACACCATCAGTGACCCCTCCGTCCTTCAGAGGGAGACCATGGTCAGTCCCACCGTGAAGGCCTCTGCTCCTGGCTACACTCCAGCCCTGCAAGAGCGCCCTGGGGTGCGCATCCTGTGCCCGTCTTCACCCGCAGGTAGGTCTCTCCAGAGCCCTACATCCTCACCAGCAACCTGTCCCTCAGTTGCTGCCCTTGGAAGAAAAGGCCATGGCGGTCTCAGAGAGGCCTCCTCTGATCTCTCCAGTAAGTGCCAAGAAACACCCCAGACTCCCATAACAATGTGGATACACACCTGCAGTCACAAGCACCACCACCGCCCCTGCTGCCTCACACCTGCACCATACCTGCATCTCACCTGCCATTTGATCTACAGACAAAAAGTCAGTCGAGGGCTAAGAAGCATGAATAACCAAGGAAGGCCATCACACCCTTTCCTACCTGTGAAACTTCTTTGTCAACCATTTACGCTGAAAACAACTACCTAGCATGAGAGGGCAAGATGGTGAAACGTGTAGTGCCTTCTCCTCTCTCCCCTCACTCCTCAAGTCTAAAGTCGAGAGTGCTCTGACAGTAAGCACACGTCAAACGTGAACTCAAACATGCGAGTCGGGTTTGTGCAGCATTTGTACTGTTCAGTTGAGACCAAAATAATACCCATGTAAAAAGGATGCCTCATTGTGTAGTTTCAAGGATGCCTCAAATGAATTCAATGTTTTTCTGTTGGTATTTATAACTGGAGAAGGAAGCTCTGAGTAAGTGACCTGGGAGGTGACGGACCGGAGCTGCAAACGTTGGCCTGAACTCACATGCATCTTAGTGTCACTGCAGGTGGATATGCACAGAAACACATCAGCAGCATAACAGACACAAGGCACTTCTCTGCTGTGTGAGCTGGGGGCCTGGACACAACGAACCTCCAAAAGCAGGGGCCACACTTGTCACCCAGATCTTGGTACAAAGAACTGAAGACCGCATGTTCTCACTCATAAGCGGACCCTGAACACTGGTCACAGCACTATAAGAAAGGGATTGGCAGTAGAGTGGGACACTGGGGGGGGGGTGATGGGGCACATACATCTATAAGGTTACCACCACTCTCAAATAGAAGGGAACCTTCTCCTTGAGAACCCAGTGATTCTGAGACTGTGGAAGAGCATACCCAAGACTAACCTGGAGCGTCTTGTACTGCGACCAAATCGTGAAGTCCTAAATTCTCACACACATGGTAGAAGGGTATGTCAAGGCGGCACAAATAGAGTTTTTGACTCAGACATTGAAATCAATCAAAAGACATAAGTTGTCAGAGTGAGTAACATAAAGACCAACCTATGTGTTCTCTAAAAGGCCCCCACTGGAATATAAGGAATTAAATACGTTAACAGTAATGTGACGGAGACCAGTGGACCATGGTGATCCTAGTCGGAAAACGCTGGAGGGGCTTCATGAATTCCAGGCAGAGCAGACTTCAGGGCAAGGGAAGTTTCTGGGAGAAAGAGAAGCACTTCGTCATAACAAAGAGAAAAACTCTCCAAAAAGACCTGAAAATCCTTGGTTTGTGTGTTCCCCACAATAGAGCATCAAAACACGCATGGCAAAAGCTGGCAGGACTCCAGCTAGGAATACGTGGGCTGGAACTATAGCCGAGACCTCAACTCGCCGCCACCAGGAATGCGCAGATCCTGCAGGCGGAACACCAGGAAAGACACAGTTGAACTGGGCAGCACTGACCCACAACTGGAGACCATGGAGAGGGACAGATGCCTCATCCAACAGGGGGACACATGTCCTCTTGAGGGCGCAGGGAATGCCCGGCCAGGTAGGCCACGTTCTGAGACACAAGCAAGCAACATTTTAAAAGCATGAATCATGCGAGATGTGTCCAGACCACAATACAATTAGAGATCAAAAGACATAGATGGAAAATTCCCAAATATTTGGAAGTTAAACAAACGATCTCTCATGGTTCAAAGCGGAAGTCTTGAGAGAATTAAATGTATGTTTGACCAAAATTACAAAAGAAATAAAATATATAAATGTGTGGCATGTCGCAAGAGTAGTGATTAGAGGGAAATAAATAGTGCTAAATCATATATCAGAAAATAAGCCCAGGGGAGGGAGGGGCACACCTCATCAACAAGGGTACCTGCATAATGAATGTTTGTATACCTAACCCTGAATTGTACCCCACATCTTTAAAATAAAAATAAATTTAAAAAGAAATGAAGGAAGATCTAAAATGAATCAGCTTCTACCTCAGGAAACTTTACGGAAAAAAAGCAATTTAATCCTAAAGCACTTGAGAAAAATAATAAAAATTAGAACAGAAATCAACGAACTTGAAAACAGGAAAGCAATAAAGGAAAACCATGAAAGCATGGGATAATTGCAGAGATTGGTAAAATTGATAAAACTCCAGCCAGGCTTACCAGGACACAGGGAGAGGAGAGACAAATTACCAATCTCAAAATGAAAGTGGGGTCATCTCCCTGAACTCACGGTCGTCAAGAGGACAGTAAAGCGTGACCTCAAGCCACTTCAGGCCTACCATCGTGATGACTTACTTACGTGTAGGCCGGATTCCTGGACGCCCAACTCCCAACACGGAGAAACGGACACGGTGAAGGGGCCTATGTCTGTTAACGCACTGAATCAGCAAGCAACAACCTTCCAAATAAGAAAACACTGGTCCCCTGCCCCTGGTTGAAGGTTTCACTAATAAATTCTACCAAATATTTAAGATCGAAATGGTGCCAACGCTCTACAATTTCTTCCAGAAAATTGGAACAGAGCGAACCCTTTCTAACTCTTTGTGTCTGAGAAATTAATGACTCCTTGAAAAAGAAACTGAAGATTAGAAAGGGAAAAGAAATATGACTGATTTGACCATCAACTCTCTCTCCTTAGAGTCCAACCCGTGTTCTTTAGAAATGCTTCAGGACCGTTGGTGAGGACCGTTCATGGACAGTCGATGGACTGATTACAGCTCAAGGAGCACAAAGCCGAAAAATCTATAGAGAAAATTTATTTTGAGGAAGATCAATGGTGATGGCTTCTGGCAAATGTTTCAAGTTCTCAGAAAGTGGTATTCATTTCAGTGGCAGATAAAAATGCAGATCAAGCCCCGAGAAGCATAATGATGGTCCTCTGCAGAGCAGAAGGGCCCGCGTGACTGTGTCCTGCTAAAGAGCTGTGGATTGCGCATGAAACACTAGGCGCCGTGGAGGGAAGATGAGGACTGAAATCAGGAGCCCGTCTCATGACGGAAGGGGGTGATGGGAGGACAAGGACTTTGATGGAGAGACGCCATTGATTGGGGGGGACAAGAATGGATGCTTCAATAGCAAAGCTAGCGAAATCGGAGCTGCAGAACGTACTAGAAAGGTCACGGGGTAGAAATCTCGGACTCTGTCAGAAAATGTGCTAAATGACTCACACTCGTGGCCCTCTCATGGAAGCAGCAGATGGCACAGGTCGAAGGCAGCCAGGAGACAGAGTTGTTGGCGAGTGCCAAGTAGCAGGGAAAGATCCCGGGGATGTTCCCCGAGGTGTGCGGTCTGGAAGCAAATCATCAGCTATTCATCTACATCAAAGGGGCAGAGGGAAAAGTCTTTGCTTAAGTACGAGAATAGTGGCAAAGTCAAGAGAAATTCTCTATTTATTATTAATATTTGATTAGGGAAAAATCCCTGGGCTGGAAATCGATAGCCCGAGATCAGCCACTAATTATCTGTCTGGCCTCGAGCAACGTACTTAATATTTCTTGGCATCTGCGTGAACGGTGTGCAGTGATTTTCAAGTCAAGCTCTGGGGAGCCTCTGAGGGCACTGGAGGCAGGACGACCTCCAGGGGAGGACTCAGGACAGCCCCGTCCACCCTGTGCCACTCACACAGCTTCAGTCAGAGGTGTTCTTCATCTAGCGTTCAGCTTTACTTGGGGTGAGATTTTCTTTGACGAAAACATGTTTGAAAAATAAGGAACGTGATGACTTGCACAAGTAACGGGTCACAGATTCAGGCCCATGCTCATAAAGCGAAGCAAAGGGTGCTCTGAATCAAAAGACCCCTCCCGGAACTGCCCGCCGGTCACATGAATGCCCTTTCGCTCACAGAGAAGGTTGCCAAAGGATTCGGTTGACCTTTGCCCACTCTGAGTACAGTGTGTGGAGCTATGTTTTTAAAACAAAACGAATAACCCTACCGGTGAGATACTCACAAGGTCAACAATCATACAACTCTGCACCACAGATAATGTTCTCTCTTTCCCTGTCCTTTGTCCCTCTCCCAACTTTGTCCCCAATACAAATGTCAATACTTACTCTTTTTCCTCAGTCTGTCCCTTATTTTTCTGAATTATGGTGAACACCTGGGTATTACTCCAGGTTTCCACTTTCTCATGTTAACTATTCTTTTCCCATGTATACTCTGGTCACTTTGTCCAGAATCCTCACAAAATATAATTGTGTGTTTTCACAGAAACCCTTCAACCTTGAATCGCTTGTGGCTGTCAAGGCTGTTCGCCAAGTATGTATGATGTTGGCCTTTCTGAACCTTGCCAGGATTCCATCTTCTGGCCCCTGTGATTAGAAGGTGCCGTGTGATGAAACTTAGCTAATGAATTGTGAGCAGAGGTGTCATTCTGGGCATGAAACATCTCGTCTCTTCTGTGAAGCTCTCCCGAGTTTTGCTCTCCTTCCAGCAAAGTGACCTTCAGTGTCTAAGGTCATGGTTACTTGGACCTCTTGGGTTCTTGAAAAACTCTAGAAAACAAAGCCTCCAGCTAGCATGTCATGAATTTGCAGCATGGATGAAAAACAAAACTTGGTTCTAACATTAAGATTTAGGGGTTAGCACGTTAATGCAGCAAAACTCAGAATAACCTAACTGATAAAAGTTACACATGAAAACAGTACAAACATTATATCACAAGGCTGGGCACAAAGGTGGCTCATGCCTATAATCCCAGTGCTTGGGAGGCGGAGGCAAGAGGATTGCCAGAGCCTGGAAGTTTGGGACTGGCCTGGGCAACATGGCGAGACCTTGTCTCTTCAATAAATCAAAAAATTAGCATGGCATGGTGGTGCACACCTGTGGTTCCAGCTACTTGGAAGGATGAGGTGGAAAGATCACCTGAGCCCAGAAGGATGTGGCTGCGGTGGCCATGAGTGGGCCACACTGGGTGACAGAGTAAGACTAAAACTCAAACAAACAAAATGTATGACAGTATACATTATGAAAATCAAACAATCCAAACAACATGTCAAAGTTATTAACTATGAAATTAAAACATATAAATAGTATATCAAATTTACACATTACAAAATTAGAAAATTGAACAGTGTATCCATTCCACTGAGCTCTGTGCCGTGCACTAGGAAAGCAGCCTGTCTGTGAGTGGCTTTTCGTGTCTTCCTTTCCTGTTTCCGAGTTTATCTTGAATAAAACTTAGAACTTGAGCGGTTGTGGCGGCTCAAACCTGTAATCCCAGCACTTTGGGAATCTGAGGTGAGAGGACTGTCTGAGCCCAGGGGTCCGAGACCAGCCTGGGCAACTTGGTGAGCCCTCACCTCTACAACAACAACAACAAAATTAGCCGGGCATGGCGGCATGCACCTGTAGTTCCAGCTACGAGGAAGGCTGAGGCGGAAGGATCACGGGAGCCCAGCAGGTCGACGCTGGAGTGGCTGTGAGCATGCCACAGCATTCCAGCCTGGGTGATGGAGTGAAACTCCTACTCTTAATAAATGAATGAATGAATGAATAAATAAATAAATAAATAAATAAATAAAAAAAAACTCAGAGCTTTCTGACCACCTTTCAGTATAAACGTGAGTCCTACTTCAGCCATGCACAGAATTCAAAACACCATTCTCCGATCCAGCCAGTGTAGCCCTGTCTTCTCTCCCTCCCACCCCACCACCGTCCACCCTGTCTCCTCTTGCTCAGGAGAGGAGGAGTCGAGACTCCGAGACGGCCCGTGCTGCTCTGTGACCAGCTCCCCCACTAAGGTGTCCATGTCAGCTGCTGGTGTGCACTCACCCGGGCTAAGGGAGGCCTGGGAGCAGGCACAAGAGAGGGCCCCCTCGGCTCAGCTGGGAAGGCCTGAGGGCCAGAGGTGACTGATGCAGGTGGGGATCCCTGGAGACTTCCTCACCCCCAGGCTCTGCATCAGGGCTGGAGAGGCTCGGAGAGCGGGCTGCTACCTGTGTGCTCCGTGCAGCCTCCCTGCGGGGCTGGGCTCCCCACAGCCTCGGGCCTCGGGGCCGTCGGACTTCCCCAGGTGCATCGGGCCCCAGGAACACATGTCCTGGCAGAGCAGGAGGGGGTGTTTTCTTGGCTTATGACTCAGCCTCTGGATTCACTGGGCATCCCCGCCCCCGTACTCTTGGCCGAAATAGCTCCAGTCATGAGGGCAGGGGATTGGGGTGGCGGGTTCCGAGGGACACTCCCCTGTCACGGTCCATCTCGCTGTGACCCACGTTCTGGCACCTTCTCTGGGAACGAGGCAGGTTCTTCACAAGCACCACAGGAATCTCAGCAAACAGACTTGGTTGTGTGAGTGGAAGAGCCTTCTGGAGCCCTCCGGCACCCGCCCCGGCCACACACTCTCGCTTGCTGACGTCCAGCTCCAGCCAGACTATGCCCAGCTGCCGGCCGCCACAGCCACTCTGCCCCAGGAGACCCTGCGCTCTGGCCACACCCTGGCCTCACCCACTGCCCGGCTGCCCTCCCGCCTTCAGCATGTTCCAGCATCCATCCTCAACGGTCACAAACTCCCTCTGCCTCTGCTCCAAGGATCGGGCGCTTGCTGTGCAGGGACGCACACTTCTGAGGGCTTCTTCGCCAGGGAGGCAGCGCTAGGCTCTCCTCCCAGGTGGAAACTGGTGTCTTCTGATTGGTCCTAAGACCTCTCGCTCAGGTCAGCTTGGATGTCAGGGAGAGGAAAAGGCACAGTCCCGCGGTGGAATCAGTGTCCCTCTCAGAAGAGACGAGAGACAGAGAGAGAGGGAGAGAGACAGAGAGAGAAGGAGAGAAGGAGAGGGAGAGAGAATATTCAGGGAGAGAGAGGGGGAAGGAAGTAGTGGGAGAGTGAGAGGAAAAGAGAGAAGGGAGAGAGAGAGAGAGAAAGAGAGAGAGAGAGAAGGAGACACCCCTTTGGTCTTCTCCGAGTGTAAATCCAGCACACCAGGAAGCAGGCCCAGATCAGACATGGAATATGCTGACAACTTGACTTTGGATTTCTATCCCCTAGAGCTATCTGAAATAAATTTCTGTTGTTTAGAGCCAGGTTCAGTGGCTCGTGCTTGTAACCCCGGCACTTTTTGAGGCCAAGGCAGGAGGATCGCTTGAGACGAAGAGTTTGAGTCCAGTCTGGATAACATAGCAAGACCCCCTTGAAAGAAAGAAAGAGAGAGGGAGGGAGGGAGGGAAGGAAGGAAGGAAGGAAGGAAGGAAGGAAGGGAGAGGGAAAGCTATTTCTATTGAAGCTCCCAGGTCTGTGGTGCTCGGTTATCGCAGTCCGAACTGACAAACACAACCACCTGCCCACGGACTCCCAGCCCTCTTTTTCACAGGCAGAATATAGATGAGCAGGGGATGTCTAGGGCCCATGCGTCAGTTCCTAGTCGGGGATGTCTGACTCTCGTCAGACTCTGAGTGTAATACCACTCATGGTCTTCTGCTTTGGTGACTTAGGCTGAAATCCTGAGATAAACGACAGGAACTTGAACTCCAGTTACACAGTCCAATGTGGGAAAGAACATCGGATCACCAGAAATGAAGAATTTAAAACGTCCTTCCTCCAAGTGGAGTCTGAAAGGAAACAGAAGCACTTTGAGACGGTGATGATTTGCATTAATTCCCCTTGACAGCGGTTGCATTCACAGGGTTCAGTGACAATTAAGGGAAAAATCAATTAAGGGAAAAATCATGCTTTTAAGCACGAGTCCCAAATGCAAATCCACCAAAAGGACCAAGGCAAACCTTGAGAGGAAACGCCTCATTCAGCTCTTCAGCAAGAAGGTACCCAGGAAAGGCCGGATGCCCTGCCGCATTCTCCTCCAAGGGTGTGAACTCTCAGAAACTCGCAGAAACGCCCCAGACGCTTCCGTGGGCCTTGGTAGAACCGCAGTGTTTCAGGCTCCCAGTTTTATCAATTTCCCAACACGGCTTCTCAGCCCAGCCCTAGTGTTTGACAGTTTCATTTCTATAACTCATTAAATATCCAATGATTCACAATAACAATTTTCCATGTAATTTTATTGTTCACATTCCGGCATCAACTTCTCGTACCAAAAAACAAAAGTATGAATACTCGCTTTAAATAAGGACATTTCAGTTTTCAATTTCATTTCCATGGCATTAATACTGTCAAAAGGAGCTTGCCGCAAAAGACTTCCACGTATCACCGAGAATGTCTCACGACGGTAGCTCTGTGCAAATGGGAATTATGAAACAAAAAACCAGGAAGGCAGGAAAATTCAGCCAATGTCACACTAACTGGAGAGGAAGCTAAGGGAGTGTGAAATCAAAGGATAGTCAATTTCCCGAAGGAATCGAGTGCCCCTCCCGTAGCTGCAGACTATCTCAAGGGCACAGGAAAGACAGGCAAGACTGTAGAAGCTGGATCCAGAGGCACGGGGAACAGCGGCTGGGTTTGTCCACCGGAGAAGACGACTCCAGCCGGGCACCTCACACTTGCAAGGAATCTCTAGATTTCGGCAGGGTGCTGCTAGCAGGTCAAGACTAAAAAAACACAACTAAGGCTTGCAACTCCCCCAAGCCTCTTCTGGCTGTTTGTGAGGACATGAAGCCCAAGGCAGTGGCTCCTCACGAGGTGGACCCCAAGAGAGGCAGCTTAGTCACGTGTCGAAAGTGATGGAAGAATCAATTCCCTGCTCTTCAGCCTGAGTCTCAAGCCCAAACCCACAATGCGCACCCACCAAAACCCAAGAGGCTTTTGTGTCGACATTTGAGTGAGCAGGAGCTCACAATGGAGTCCTCACTGCGTGGTGTAAGGACTCAGCTCTGAGGCGCAGACCACGCCCGCCTTCATCGCCCTTTCCATGGCTCAGCCCCGGGATCGATCGCTCCGACGGCAGCCCCCGAGTTCCGGGCACTCTCTCATCGTCCCCTGATGGGATGAGGAACGGTCTGAGCAGACCAAGTGTCCTCGTCCTCCTTGGGTCCCACGCAGGGCAGTGGGGCTTGCGGTAATTCAATCTCGACGGCTTCAAATGAAAACCTGGTGATTTTATACTCATTCTGGATGGATGCCACGCCCCCCCTTAGTGTGCGTGTCAGGCGTCCGAGTCACGCTCCTTTGTCTGTCTTTACATTTGCTCAAAGCACGCCAACCATTTTTCTCCTCTTGGGGAAACTCGTGAGTTTTTAAGCTGATTCGAAAAAAGGCCAAAGGCAACACCACATTGAAATTCGACACACATTGTTCTGGGTAGGAAACAGCAGACTTGCGGTCTTCCAGAGTCAGTGACTTCCACTGGGGTGAAAACCTCCTCAGATAGGCAAAACGGGGTCTGATAAAAGCAGATGGGAAGCCACGCCCTAATAAGATGCAACTTAGGGACAGCATTTGAAGAAGGACCATGCTGCTATGAAGAGCAGGCTGGGGCTGGGCATGGTGGCTCAGCCTGTCATCCAGGCTGAGGCGAGAGGATTGCCTGAACCCAGGGGTTCGAGACCAGCCTGGGCAACATGGTGAGACGTCGTCTCTACAATAAATCACAAAATAAGCTGGACGTGGTGGTACGCACCTGTAGTTCCAGCTACTTGGAAGGCCAAGGGGGAAGGATCGCCTAAGCCCAGCAGGTTGAGGCTGTGGTGGTCGTGCACATGCCACTGCACACCAGCCTGGGCAACAGAGTGAGACTCCAACTCAAAAAAACAAAAGAGTGGGCTGGTTTCTGAGTCAGAGTTCTCAGGTGTTTTGAATCCCTCAGACTGCAATTACATTTTCAGGCCTTTAACGCAATCTGTCATTGAGTCCAATCAAATTGTCAATAGCAATGTCTCCTTTTTCGCAACTGGCATTTTTTGTCAGAGTGCACACAAGCCAAAGACTCAGATAGGCAAGAGAAACACAGTATTTTTAGCGAGTGTCCCCAGGAGGACACCAACCTGGAATTACTGAGCCCACGTGGGGCTGTTCATGGCTTGAACCATTCCCAGCGTGTGTTTCCATGCGAGATAACTTATCTCCTGTGCTCCTGGGTCAGGTGCCCTTGTTCTTTGGAAGCGGTTCTACTTGCCTAAGCAGAGTTCATGCAACATGGCTGGGCTGTCAAAATCTGCATCCACAAGCTACCTGTGGCCACTTAAATCTAAATGAAATTAGTTAAACATAAGCAGTCCAATCAGCCACATTTCGAGGGTTTGGTCCCTGTGTTCCTAGTGGACAGGGCAGGTGCAGAGCACATCATACATAGGTTCTTTTGGTCTCTGTCTCCTCATTGCATTTTCTTTTGTTATGCAGGGTAAGTCCTTTGACGTAACAAAGAAAATTGGACTCCAATGCAGAGTCCACCTTTTGGCTCCAGGCGACATAAGATAAAAATAACACCCTGAAGCTTACGTCCATACATGCTAGAATCTCAGACGGTGGTCCAGCTGCCAGCTTGGTCATGGGAGCTGTCAGCCTCCTCCTGAAACAGACGCTTGCTTAGTTTAGAACAGAGCCAAACAATAATTGTGATTGTAATAGTAATCGCGGTGATAATTATGGTTAATGTTATGCAAATTGCTGGAAAACTGGTGCTATAAAAAGACTAACTTCATAATGCCGCAAGTGTATTTCAACTAAGGGCTTCTACAAAATCATGGACCCTGCAATGTCTCTCCTGCATCGATCCTTTCTGTCCCGTGCTCCCTCTATTGGAGCAGTTTTCTGTCTTTAATTTCTCTCCTCATCCATCCCGGAATTGGGGTGTCTACATTTTGGCGGCAATGACAGCTAACATCTGTTGAGCACCTACTACATACTGGCCTCCTCTGTGAAGACTTCACCTGTTCCGACTCTTTTAACTCTCCCGACAACTGTGTGAGGGTGATACAGTTATGAACTGCAACCTGCAAATGGGAAATGAGACATTCAGAAAGGACAAGATATGTGATCCCAGTCATACAACCAGAGGGAAACGAGCTGAGACCCGAAATCGAGGGGGCTGAGTCCCCACACACAAGCCAAACCGCCATCTTTCATTCCAGATACCCGACTTGGAAACTCACTAAGATTTTGAAATTCTACAGAAAACAAGGGGAATTCTCCCAGAAAGAAAAATGCACACACATAGAAACCAAATTCCATTTCAAAATGGCCTTATGGACCTCAGGTTACAAAGTGACTGTCTTCATTGGCTCAGGCCTCTACAAGAAAGTTCCGAAGTCTGAGAGGCTTATAAACAACAACGTTTTGCTCCCAGCCCTGAGACTGGAAGTCTGAGATCAGGTGCATGTCAGCGTAATCAGGTTCTAGTGAGGACCTTCCTCTGGACCATAGATGGCTGACTTCTTCCCATCCCTTCACAGGGTGGACCTCTCTGAGGTCCCTTTTAGAAGGGCACTGATTGCATTGATGAGGGCTCCACATGATCCAATCACCTCACACGTCCCCACCTTCTAGCACCATCACATTGTGATTTAGGAATTGAGCGCAGGGATTTGGGAGAGTACAACCCTCCAGTGCATTTGATCAACAATCTGTGCATCCCTTCCCTACACCAAGGCCTCAACCAAGGGACATTTAATGTCACAACTGACTGTTTCACTCCTGTCAGACTCCAAGCCTCTGAAAAACTTGGTCTGCATTCCAATCATTCCATTTCAAGTCACAAAACACATCAACCGGAGAAACGCTGGAGATTTCACTTGTGTCATTCACCTTCATTTGGAGAGCTCTCTCAGATTCCCCTCAGCAGAGAAAGCAGTCCACCATGGACTCTCCTTCCCTTCCATGTCAAGAGTTGTTTCTGAGGTGAGGTTGTGCGTCCTGGAACTACATCTCTCTCCCACCAACACCAGCGGGGGTGTGAGGAGTGGTGCTTACTGACAGAACACAAATGGAAATGATGTCTGCCGCATAGAGGGCTTAGGAAGCAATCTATCGTCTGCACCGGCTCAAGGCCTTTGGGTCACCAAGGACAGCAGCCCTGGAAACTGGCTGCTGGGTGGAGGACCCCAGGATGGAAGGGCACCGTGCCCCTCAATCACTTCCTGGAGCAGTGTCACACACAATCAGGGACAGTTGATTTCAACTTCAGTTGAGGAAGATTTTAATGTCTTTAACCTTAAACCCCCGAGGTTTGGGGACTTACTTACCTGGGAATGTGTCAAGCATTCTTGCAACTAAAACGTAAAATCGTCCCAGGCCGGACTCGGTGGCTCAGCCTGTAATCCCGTGCTTTGGGAGGCTGAGGTGAGTGGATTGCCTGAGCCCGCGGGTTCGAGACCCGCCTGGGCAACTTGGTGAGACCTCATCTCTACAATAAGTCAAAAAGTAGCCAGGCGTGGTAGCGCACACCTGTAGTTCCGGCTACTTGGAAGGCTGAGGCGGAAGGATTGCCGGAGCCCAGCAGGTCGAGGCTGCAGTGGCCAGAAGCAGCCACTGCACTCTAGTCTGGGCTACAGAGTGAGACTCCAAAAAAAGAAAAACAAAATCGTCCCAGGATGAGTGTTGCCTTAACAGAAAAGCAAAAACACATGGTATTAACAGTAAGGAGAAGGATGGTATTCCAGATATTGAAGACAGGAAAACTGTCAGCTCTAGTTAGGCCGCAAGAAGCATGTAGTGAGACCACCACTGGCATAGACCAGCAAAGCAAACCCCGTGATTGAGGCATCTGGAGTTATAAACCAGCTGCTGAAAGGCTGAAGGAACCAAAAGCAACTGAGTCCAGACAGTCTGGGCTGGACAGGTTGGGGATATTGAAAATTCCTGAACCCCAAATAACAGGAAATATGACTGAAAAAAAATGTGCAGGAGCAGACACCAAGACGGATTTCACTAACAATCAGAAATACTGAATCCTGATCAAGTACGTGCGTGGCCTTCCCACGTCCTGTTTCAAATGGTCTCGAGGTAAGATCTCAGCTGCAAAGAAGCAAAAAACTAAGCAAGGCCTTTGAACCACAATGTTAAGAGAACACCAAAGGCATCCTGGCCCAGGGGCCAGCCTGAAAGCAAGTGGGTCCAAGGCTTCCTAGACCTTGAAGGGAACTGCATTGCCGCGGAAGCCACGAGTTCAGAAGCCGCAGCCTTGGACATCTCAGGCTCAGAACCGCCCAGTGGAAGGCTGATTTGAGGTGGGTTCCAAAAGAACCCTCCTTCTGCAGATGACAGGGTTCAGGACTCTGAGGGGACATAATTGTCCTCATTCAAAGAAGTAGGAAGTAGGTGAGATTTAGAACCACAAGACTCCTGAACCACCAAACTATGAGTTTCCAAAACCTGACCATGCAGAATATCATGTGTAGGACACGTTAAATGCAAACTAGAAACATGTCCAACAAACTTCTCTCCCAGGTGCCACTGGATGAGAATCAGCATGAAAAATTCATTTCTAAGTCCCGCCTGAATTATTCTGATGCAAGTTACACACATTAGGAGGCATCGCACCATATTCCACAACGGAGAATAAGGCGGCTCATGTTAAAATATTAAAATTGTATAATTAATTTTATAATTAAGTTAAAATAGGGTGGAAGGAATCTCTTCGTTGGAGATAGTCTTATTCCCTTGGCCTCACCATTCGCAAGCATTATGACTAACACCATAATAAGAAAAATATGCCTATGTCATGGTAACTAACACTTAACTAGCACTGAGTTTTTAAAAAGTGCTAAGCGACTTTCAGGCAAGAATATATCCATCAAAAGGCCTTTCCAAGGGAGAAGAGGAAAATTATGCTAACTCTAAAGACGAATTATATTGCTTTGTAGATTCCAGCGAAATGAAGCATTGAACTCGGATAGACGGAACATAAAGCCCGATGAGGTACTATTTAGAAATGTCCTTCTGAATTAGACTTATTCAGTGTGGAAAATGGTATCTATTTTCTAATAGACTATGTGCTATTGAAGATAAGGAAGATGTTGTTTGAAGTTTGCAAGAAATAAATTTTGTCATAATAATGAACGAGTCATGTGTGCTTGACGAAAAGGCTTAGTAATCACAGAATGGAGATAAAAGAGAAATCTGATTATCCTAATTAATGATGACACCTCCAAGGTACCTCAAGAGCAGCATGGAGCTGGTGCCAGGTTCATAACTACTCCTTGATTATTTGCAAAACTGCTGCTGATTTTGCTAAGCACTGGCGGACGTGCGGATGCCTTTGCGATTGCAGAGGGGTGGCCATTTTGGTAGGAGGTAACCAGCTGGGCGGGGCAGGGGGCAGGAATGCGTTCTCACGCAGAGTGCATGAAGAGTATGGACTGTGGCTTTTATGAGCAATGTTGGCTTCAGACAACACAGCCTCCCAGCCTGACTCTAGAGCCATGCCACACGTGGGAAGCTGTATCCTTAAAACCTTCTATAAAACTGATGGCTCAGCCTGTAATCCCACGCCTTTGGGAGGCTGAGGTGAGTGGATTGCCTGAGCCCGCGGGTTCGAGACCCACTTGGGCAGCGAGACCTCATCTCTACAATAAACCAAAACATCAGCTGGGCGTGGTAGTGCACACCTGTAATTCCAGCTACTCGGAAGGCTGAGGCGGAAGGATGGCCGGAGCCCAGCAGGTCGAGGCTGCGGTGGCCGGGAGCGGCCACTGCACTCCAGTCTGGGCGACAGAGTGAGACTCCAACTCAAAAAAAAAAAAAAAACTGAATTCATGCAAAAGAAGAAAGAGAGAGGGAAAACTCTAATATTTTGAGATCTCCTTGTCCAGTATGGAATTAGAATAGAAGTGATTTCACATGCACTGGACAGTGCCAGTGTACATCAAATGAAGGGCGAGGCTGAAGAAGCAACTCCCCGGCCATCCACAGGAGAGAGCTCAGGCAGCCTTCTTCTCGTCTCCTTCTTCACTATTTAGCTGGAAGAGGAGGTGTCAACGGACAACACTGGGGTTCTGATGTCACGGGGGGCGGTCTCACAAAGTTGTGGAGACTGCAGCTGTGGGATGGCTGCTCTGAGCTGGAGTCCGGCCTGCGGCGTGCTCGCAAGGGTGTGCGAGGGGAGACAGCAGCATTGCAGGGGAGAAGCCGGCCTCTGACGCGGCCCCCACCGCAGCCCCAGCTGAGCCTTCTAGGCACAGATGCTGATGGCCTTGTTACCCCTGCCCAGATCACCAGGCCCTTGGTGCAAGCCTCCGGGAGACTTGACCTTCTCCAGCTGGGCCTGACTGGAGGAGGCCGAAAGCTGGGCCTCTCCTGGCTGCAGTCACAGCAGCTGGGAGAAGCCCTCGGTCTAACGGCCATCGCAGGTGCCTCCGACCAGCCTACTTCCAGAGCCCTGTTTCCAGCTGTGAGGCCAAACCAAATGCGGAAAACTGACCCCAAACTAGAAGCTCAAGTGCAGGACAAAATGCACATTAAAAACTCCCTTTAATAGCCGGGCTCGGTGACTCAGCCTGTAATCCCGCGCCTTTGGGAGGCTGAGGTGAGTGGATTGCCTGAGCCCGCGGGTTCGAGACCCGCCTGGGCAGCGAGACCTCATCTCTACAATAAATCCAAAAAAAATCAGCTGGGCATGGCAGCGCATGCCTGTAATTCCAGCTACTCGGAAGGCTGAAGCGGAAGGATCGCTGGAGCCCAGCAGGTCGAAGCTGTGGTGGCCGGGAGCGGCCACTGCACTCCAGTCCGGGCGACAGAGTGAGACTCCAACTCAAAAAAAAACTCCCTTTATTGCGCCACTCATTTGTCAATACCCTGAAGATTCTGCAGAGGTCAACATTGAGTAAAAACAGGAAGTAGACAGATGAGCAAAGCTCTAAAGTGGCTTTTACCCTGAGGGCACTTTTCAAACCCAGGTTAATTTAGCTTCTGTTTTTCAGAGCTCCGGGGGATAAGGACTAACATCCCTCCAAATGGGAAACTGGATAGAACACCGGACAATAAGCAGGAACATCTGAGTGTCACGGCAAACTGGAAGTCAGCACTCAGGGAAACAGGAAAGAACAGGGCCGGAGTCCTTGTGTCTTTGAGTCAAGGGGAAGTGGAGCACTTTCACCCCAAGAGCTCACACCTACAGGTGACTCCTGTGTAGACATACAACCTGCCTTCTTGGAACCGGGGCAGGTGAAACAAAACCTCACCTGTGAATCTAATTTACAAACCCCCGTTGACAACGTGCACCGTGGAATTGCAGAATCTTTTGCAAATAGTCCCTGTGTGATTCCACCTGTAACCTCAACAACTTCTCAGAGGAAAACTTCCATGCAGGCTGTGTTCATAGTTAACACTCACAGTGATCAAATGAAACCAGTGCACTACAGATAAGAGGTAAGTACGGGAAGCAATAAAAAACAGAATCAAAATGTAAAAACCTTCAAATATAATAATCGGGACAGAATATAAAATAGCATATTTAAATATTTAATCAAAAGATGAGTTTAAATGTCAGCAAAATATCATCAGACAGATTTTTTTTCCTCTGAGTTGAGTCTTACTCTGTGGCCCAGGCTAGAGTGCAGTGGCACGCTCCCAGCCACTGCAGCCTCAACCTGCTGGGCTCCAGTGATTCTTCCACCTCAGCCTTCCAAGTAGCCAGAACTACAGTCATGCTACAACGCCCAGCTAATTTTTGATTTATTGTAGAGACAAGGTCTTGCCAAGTTGCTCAGGTGGGTCTTGAACCCGTGGGCTCAGGCAATCCACTCGCCTCGGCCTCCCAAAGTGCTGGGATTGCAGGTTGAGCCATCGAGCCCGGCCTCATCAGACAGATCTGAAAAAAATAAGGAACCAAATAGAATATGTATACATTGAAAATATAATTAAAATTAAAAAAAAAAACCTAACACATCCATTTAGCTACAGATTAGACATATTTGAAGAGAGAATATACAAACTGGAAGAAATTATAAAAACATCTAAAATTCAGCACAGAGGGATAACATTGGAAAATGTTCAAGAGAGGTTAAAGGACAAGATTCCTAGTCTGAAAGGAGTTATCTTGCATGGAATTGGAGTCCTAACAAAAAAGAGAGACAGAATAAAATAAACAAAACATAAAACGCCAATGTCTGTCTGTGTTGGCAGTGAGTGTGTGTAAACTGAAAAAGTAAATCGCTTTTCCAATTCAGAAATTACAAAAAATCCCAACTAAGGTATATAAAAAAAGTTAAAAAATAAAATAAAATAAAAACCAACAACACAGAAAAATGAAAGAACACCAAAAACCAAAGCAAAACAAAATGTCATAAAATTAAGTAGAGATATAGATGACCTACAAATGAAAAGATTTCTACTGAAGTTGACTTTTCAACAATAACAAAGGCACAAACTGGTGAGTATCTTCCATCTGTTGAGGGACTGATAAATGTCAATCTAGAACAAGACGCCCAAAGAAAATGTATTTCAGGAGTGAGGGCAAAAATAAAGGTTTCTAAGGAAATCAGTGAAACAAACAAAAAGCTCCTTTTGCCACCACTAGATCCTAACGAAAGAAATTCCTAAAACGTGAGTTTCTGGACGCGGGAAGAAAGAAATCCCAGACGCAATGTGTGAACTGCAAGGAACGCTGATGAGCTGAGAGGTGGTGTTTTGGGAGATAAGCAAACACTACCTGGGAGCTTTGAAAATCAGTGGAATCCTCTAGGATGACAAAATATCCCCAACCAACACCTCACAGGATGGGAAGGTGACACAGGGCAGAAGTGCTTTTTTATTTTTATTTTTTTAGGTTAGAAAATATAATTTATTTAGAAGGTAAGTGAGAGAGAGAGAGAGGGGATTCACCTCTCCAAGGTAGGAAAGGGAACCAGAACTTAGGAAACCTGGTGGCAGCCACAGCTCAAAGAGCGCATGGCCACAACAGAGTCCAGCAAAGCAGAGGCCACAGAAGCGCTCCTAACTTTCTCGTGACAGCTTTCACACTTACATGTGCCTGTGAATAGGAACAACATAAGAACTAACATAAGAGCTAGCTAACTATGCTTTCCAAAACAGTATAGGAGAAATGGCGAAGGAAAAATTACTAGGCAAATCCCAAAAGAGAGCAGAAAATGTGGCCCGCATGAGGAGAGGGCGTGTTCTCGCCTGAGCTGTCGCTGGAGAGAACGCTGAAATAGGAGGAGGAGATGTAGAAAGTAAGAGCGTGGCACGGCACTCCTGGTGAATGGCCCCTGGAGGGACATGCGGCCATGCCCATAACTGACACCGGAACTTTAGGGCAGAATCCTCGGCTGCGGGAAAAAGAGTTCTCAGATGATGAGTTCAGTCCCCCAGAAAAATCTAACCATTATTGACTGCTAGACTTCTAACAGAGCCTAGAAACAGAAATATGTAGAACTGACAAGATAATTATGCTCACCTCTATGAGATTGGAGACATCCAAAGCTTTTGACCTACAAAAACAGTAATTACATATGATTCAACTTAATAAGAATAAAAATAGACAAGTCTATATAATGAAGCATTGGATATCCATTTTTCTATCATCGGTTGACCAAAAAGAAAATGCAACTGCAAGGAGACAGTTGATTTGAACAACAGCAAGCAAAACATTCCAGAGGATGATGTAAGCTGTGACTCCAATTGCCTAGGGGGGAAAATGTGATAGGAAAACCAGAGAAGAATGGACATACTCTGGGAATTGCAGCCACCTTTCAGGGCGAAGCAGGGCCAGGGTGGACACAGCACATCTACCAAGTCAATGCCCTTGCTCCTGGTCTCTCTTTCCTAAACTGTGTTGTGCGAACGAGCGTCCTGTTGTTCTGAATTCTAGGGGAACCCCTGAAAACCCGAAATGTATTTATAAAAAATGGTGTGCTTATTCTTACATGTTCAAACTTCAGTCACCTTCAAAGTACTCTTCTTTGGATGCAGTACGCCTCCAGTGTCGCTTTTTCCACTGCTCAAAACAATTTTTGGATTTGTCCATTTGGATACCTTTTAGTGCTTCTGCCAGTTTTAGTTTCACCTCTTCCACGCTGGCAAAACGTTTTCCTTTGAGGACTTTTTTGTCCAGGGCCACAGTGAAAAGTCACCCAGGGTGAGAACAGGTGAACAGAGAGGGCAGGGCATAGGGAGCAAGCTGTTTGTGGTCAAAAACTGCTGATCACGCAGCGTGGGCAGGTGTTCTAGTAAGTTGTCCGTCGTGCCATGGGCTAATGCGTCGAAAGAAGCTCCAAAAAAATTCACTCAAGCCGAACCCTGCCTCTTACAAGACCTGCTGGTCCACGGATGCTGATGGAGTGCCAGAACCCTCACCAAGCGGGAAAAGCCTGGACTTCAAGGGACTGCCCTCCAGATGGTGATTCTGGGTCTTTATGGGTCCCCCTCATGTATTTCATGTGTGGTTAATGTTCATTTGTTTCTACTTCATAGTTAAAATAACTTCAAATAAAATTATATAAATACATTGTAAAAGCTCTACATTTAAAGAAAAATCCTTCCAGCAGAAAATGGTAATTTGTGAGCACCTGAAGAAAAGCATTAATTAATTAGAAAATTTTGGCTGGGCTCAGTGGCCCAGCCTGTAATCCCAGTACTTTGGGAGGCCGAGGCGAGTGGATGGCCTGAAACTGCGGGTTCGAGACCAGACCAGGCAAGTTGGCAAGACCTCATCTCTACAATAAAATAAAATAAAATATAAAATAAAATAATTTTCTGCAGCAATTAGCCTGACGTGTAGCTTTGCTTTAAAAATCCAGTGTACAGGGATATCATCAGGAATGTTGAAATAAATATACAGAGTAAAATAGACAGACAGATGGATAGACAAATAGGTAGATACAAATAAATACATTCCTGACTATGAACATACGGCAGGTAGATACTGCCATAAGGAAAAATGAGTAATAAAGGCTCTTATATTAAGTGTGTTTCTAGACTAATGGAAGACACAACACAAGAAAATAAGGAAGTATGGCAAATTCTGTAAAAGTGACATAGACAAGAAAAAGACAAGTAACGTACAGATGGTCTCTCTTCTCTCAAAGTTACAAAATTTCAGATGGAGGAAGTGGAAGGCAGGAAGAAGATAAGAAAGAAAATGGCAGAGCAGAAAACGGACATCTATCTCCGTTCTATTCATTGTGCGGGCATGTCACCTGCAATGAATCATGCAGGAGGTTGAGGTGTTGGGGTCACGTCTGGGAGAGTCGCCACGTGGCTTCTTGGGGACCCCCACGAAGTAAAACACGTTTGGAGGCAATTCAAGAGCGCCCCTGGCAGGATACACGTTTAAGTCACGGCCCGGGCAGAGCGTCCTGCTCGCGGCGACCAGCTGTGGATTCAGTCACAAAGTCTCTAAGGCTAAAATGACCCAGAGGAGTGACCAGACGCACAAAGCCACAAGTTAGAATAAGCCGGACCTTCAGGTTTCCATTCCTGTGTAATCCCCAACTTCAAATTGTATTTGTTTTTGAATTCTCAGAGTTTTCCAAGGTCAAATACTTCAGCTTCTTTTCAACTGTTTCTTGAACAAATACTAAAAAATCAGGATATTTTTTATAAGACAGCTCCTGTAGAGATTTGGAAAAAATGAGTGGAAAAAAAAGAGAAGAAGGCAAACAGTGCGGACTTCTAGGCATAGAGACGCCTGCCATGGCTCCCAGTGGGCTGTGGGAACTTTGAGATGAGAAACCCACCTGGGGGCATCAGGTAGAAGCAGCAGTGCTGACTCGTTGGGACATGGGAGACGGGGTGGGTGCCCTTCCTGAGGCACTGTGGGATGATCAGGCCTTTTCAGGATGGGTGGCACCTAGTTTTTACAGCCGTAAAATACAGTGACTATTTACCTTCCATGAATATTGATGATCATAACATAGTTCAAGTGAAATGCCACCAGACACCAGATTGTCAGGCAAGTGTACACTGATCACAATTTATCTAGGTCTGAGGTTTTGAACATGCACGCTCACGTTGCATCAGAGTTGTCAACAAGGTAGAGATTAACACTAGATAAAATGTCATAAGGCCAAAGAAAAGATAGAAAAATTAAGTGGATGAAACTAAGCATCGCTGATTTAATTTCTAAAGAGACATCGCTAAAACTGCAGTTGACACTTTCCTCTGACTCTACCAGACAAACTTTTCCTTTGCGCCTCTCAGCACATGCTTAGAATCACTGCAGGGTCTCACCACCAGGGGAATGACAGCCTCCGGGTTCACTCTCCAGTGGAAAAGGCGTCTAAACTTCCTCTCTCAAATGTTCTAGAAATAGCAACCTGTTACCAGGTAGGCATCAGAATAGCTAGGTCTTTAAGAGAGGTACAAAGGCACTAGAACATCTAGTAACTCACCATTTCCAGGAAAGCTTAAACAAAAACAAAAACAAGTACAGAGTGACTTAGGTATCAAATTCCTGTTACACTCAAAGCTTCCAGAAATTTCACCAAAGATCTTGGGTTTACTCTGCCAAATAGACAGAAATTATTGCGTAGCACAGAGAGTCTCCTAGATGTGAACGAGTTTCATACCGAGAACGTGTTTGTAAGTTCAACAAAGTCAGCCTAGGTACCCAACTCACACAACTGGTTATACAGAACCAGCTTCATCACTGCTGCTTTGACGCTTGCTTCCAGACATCCTCGGCTTGAAATAAAGGTGCTGTGCTGCTGTGCTCTATACAGTGCTGCACCACAGTGAAGTACACAAAAGTAGGGTCACTTGTAGAGGACACACCCTTGTGAACACATGCGCCAGACACGTGAACTCACATGATTGGACGTGCGAATGCACTTTTGCATCCTTGAAAGCCCACAACTTGAAGGTTAGTAGGTAGGGGACTTCCTGTAATGATGGCAGACAATGACCCTGAGGATCCCCAAAGACAGGAAAACCCTCCACCTTGGTTGGTCACCTAGGTTCTTGATGCCGCTATGAGATAGAATCCAAAGGCAGGAGTCACAGTGAAGCAGAAGCAGAAAGGTTCCTTGGAAGTCCACACTCCAAAGAGGAGGAGTGTGGACATCCTCAGGAGTGAGCTGGCTTAGTGGCTTGTAATTTCTCTTTTTGTAGTATTCTTCTTTTTTATTTTATTTTATTATCTATTATAAAGATGTGGGGTACAATTCAGGGTTAGGTAGATAAGCATTGATTATGCAGGTACCCTTGCTGATGAGGTATGCCCCTCCCTCTCTTAGCAGTTTCCCTCAACTGCCAATCCCACCCCCTTGTATTTTTCTTTTTTTTAACTAAGGGGTGGAACATTGATATTAAGGGTTGGAATATTCATAGGTTTTCTAAGAAAGGGATGGGGAATTCTAAAACTGGACATCCTCTCCGTTTTTGTCACCACTGGAGCTGTCATGGCACCAGTAAGGGTATCATTTCCTATGATAATGTGTATAATAAGCACATAATGAGGGGCGATTTCAGGCAGTGGGCAAATTTGACGCCACCTTAGTTTGAACTGATTCTAGCTGGTCTCCAATCTCATCCTGTTTTCTGCAACCTGTGACCAGAGTCAACATTTATCTGCTGCCCAGTGTTTTCCATCCCCTGCCTCCTTCCTAGGGTCCTTATTCTCCTTCGCCCCCTCATAGGTTTCCGGCACTTATTCTTCCAGGTTGAAGGAGAAGCTGTATCTACTTTCTGCGGGCATAGGGGCATTGACCCTGAGGGCTTGGAAATCTTTGGCTGCCTGATCGAATGTTAAGGGTGGGTTTACAGGAGAATTGGCATGTAGGGTAGGGATGAGCTGGGATCCTTGCACGACCATCATTTTTATTTGGAATTTTTGCAGTCTGGACGAAACACAAATAACACCCGGCAAGACAGGGTACGGGGCATCCAATCCAGGCACAATGGGTCTCATCTCTGCCTTAACCATCATGGAAACTGAGGCTCAGTACTTAAGTAATTTTCCAAAGGGACATAGTTGGTAGGTTGCGGGGGTAGCGTTTGAACGCAGGTCTTCTGGTCCCTAAGGTTGCATGAATTTCAATTGTAAAATATATTTTTTACACTTAGGTGTGGTGGATCATTCCTGTAATCCCCGCACTTTGGGAAGCAAAGGCAAGGGGATTGCCTGAGTCCAGGGGTTTGAGAGCAGCCTGGGCAACTTGGTGAAACCTCATCTCTGCAATAAATAAATGAATAAAATTAGCTGGGCATGGTGGCACATGCCTATAGTTCCAGCTGCCTTGGAAAGCTGAGGTGGAAGGATCGCCTGAGCCCTGCAGGTCAAGGCTATGGTGGTGGTGAGTGTGCCACTGCACTCCAGACCGGGTGGTGGACAGAGACCTTGACTCAAATAAAATAAAATATATTTTTATATCTTTACTCTAACATAGAAGAATGAGCAGAATAAAACTTTGTATTTTCTTTATCATGGTATTTCCGCAGGTATTATTGTTCTGAGTAGTAAAACTATAATTTTTTTTCAATAATCTATGTCTGGCATGTCTCTTGAATAAGTCTTATTTAGTGCTTAAAGGACTTGTATTCACCTAATTACAATGGTAACTACCTTGAGCTTTTCAGTATTATAGAATTTGGTCTTCACAACAAGCTGGTTTGGCAGTGGGTTTTTAATCTGGGAAAATAAAGGATTAGAATGTATCAGGGATATTATAAGAGGACCTAGTATTTAGGACTCTAACTACAAACCGAGTGTTCTCTAGTGTTTGGAGGAGTTTTATCACTAAATTCTGGTGTAATGATGTGGGTGTTTAGGACACTGATAATGGGTGGATCTGAATTTGGGTTTGCACCCACCTTCACCTACTGTACCACCTCTAGCAAGTTACAGCTTGAGATGGATAATTTACATGTCAGCTTGATGCATCATGGGTTGCCAGATATCTGATTAAGCCTTATTCATGGATGTGCCTATGAGGATGTCTTGGGATGATATCAGCTTGAATCTGTGGACTGAGTAAAGCAATTGGCTCCAGCTAAGATGGGCAGGCATCACCCAATCCATGAGGGCCTAAAGAGAACACATGGGGGGAGTTAGGATGAATTTGTTCTCTGACTAAATCAGGACATCAATCTTCTCCTGTCTGGGTCTCAGGACTTGAGGGCTGTAGAATCTATACCATTCGCATATACATAATTGGTATATGCTAATTGTGCTGTTTCCCTGGAGAAACTCACCTGATTGACAATCACACATATCTTCTCTAAGCTTCAGTTTTCTCACCTTCAGATTAAGATGACAACGTCTTCATACCCCTTCAGGGTATTGTTGCAAGGGTGAAGTGAGGCGATTAATCTGACTGTAATGACTAGAACACTGTACAGGTTAAATAACTTAGCAGTTTTGATGATGGAGATTATCGAATACTTGGCTCCGTTTGAATAAATACTGTTACACTCATGAAAATTTAGTCTCTTGAAGTCATTTCAAATGTAATATTCTAAACCTTTAGAATTGGTAAGAATTACATGGAGGATAATTGTTATAGATGAGTCATATGGCTCAGAAATATACTGGATAGCATATTTTGCCATACAGCGAAATATTTCTACTACAATTTCAGGAAACTTTTTTTTAACTTAAGAAGATTAGAGCAAAGAAGTAGTCTCCAAGTTATAAGGAATTTAACATCCAATTTAATCTCTCATCCAATTCAGGATGTCACATATCAGCATTCTGACTGTTGACCATCAAACCTCTTTTTTAAAAGCTTATGTGTCTCAGTCTGTTTTGTGCTGCTATAACAGAATGCCATAGACAAGGGGACATATAAAGAAAATGAAATTGTCTCTCATAGTTCTGGAGGTCAGGAAGTCCAATATCACGCTGCTGGCACTTGGAGAGGACCTTTTTGCGGGGTCATACCATGGCAGAAGTCCAGAGAGTGACAGAGAGAGCAAGAGGGGCTAAACACACCCACCCCCATGATAAATAGCCCACTCCAGCAATGATAGAGTTAAAAATCCATTCACCCCAGCCCTCATGGCCTACTCACCTCTCCTGAGCCCCTACTACCCAACACTACTGCATTGGGGATTAAGTTCTTAACGCACACTTTTTGGGGAACAGATTCAAAAGGAAGCATTCAGTGATCACGAAAATTCGCAAATGCGCTGAATGTGTACTAACTGTAACATGTGTACTAATTGTGTGCTCATTGTAACATATGAATGTGTACTAACTGTATTCTTGAGAGAGATCCCTTTAACTTGAATCACATTCTGCTTTTTATCATGCTCACCCCAAAGTCCTGGTGTTTCCTGCTGTTGCCTCAAAGAACAGATGTAGTTCTCATTCACAAATCAGCCTTCACATCTTGGTCTTCTTATCCCCAAGTAAACATCCTTAAGTTCAATTCTCCCCTTTTCTCAGGTCAATCATTTTGAAGGATAATTTGCATATAGTAAAATTCACACATTTTTCTGTCCAAAAATCTGACAACTGAGATGAAATGGACACGTTCCCTGAAAGACACATATTATAAAGGCAAGCTCAAAAAGAAATGGATTATCTGAATAATTTATACTATTAAATAAGTTAAAATTTACTTTAAAAAAGAAAACTTCAGGTTCATATTTCACAAGTGAATTCTACAAAATGTTTTTTCTTTTTTAAAAAAATATAATCAAACTCTTCCAGAATGTAAAAGAGGAAAGGATATTTATCTATTTATTTTATGAATTTAGCATAACCTTGATACTAAGACTAATGAAAAAATTGCATTACAACTATAGATGCAAAATTTTAAAAAATCATTACCATATTTAAACAGCATTATATAAAATTGGATAATAGAGCATAATCACATGTGATTTATTACTGAATTCAAGTCTGTTTAACACTTGAAAATCAATCAATGTAAAGTACAGTATCAATAGCCTAAAGAAGAAAAGTCACACCATCATCTCTTGATGTCTAAAAGCACTTGACAAAACTCAGCATCTGTTTATGACAAAAATTCCCATCAAGTTAGAATCTTTCTTACCTTGAGAAGGATGTCTGCAGACAACCTAATTTAGCGTCCTACCTGATGAGCAACTTCATTCTTGAAGACTTGCTCTCTAAGAACTGCAAAAAGACAATTCCTATTCAACACTGTATTGGGGTCCCAGCCAATGGAATACGGCAAGAAAACTAAACTAGAGACACAATAATTGGAAAGTAATTATGAAAAGGGTCTATCTTTTTGACAACATAATTTTCTACGATCCAAAAAGTTTATAAAATGGTTCTAGACATAACTAAATTTTGCATAGCTGCTTAACGCGAAGTCAACTCAAGCTAAGCTATATGTGTGTACATTATAATTTGGAATCAAAATTAAAGACAAGTGCCATGTACAATAGCACCATTAAAAAAACGGAAATACTTTTGGACAAAAGTCACCAAGTATAGGCAGGATTGATATAACAAAGTGAAAAATCTTAAGGAAAGCCTGGTGGAAGCCGGTCACAGCCGCACTGAGAGAGAAACGCATACAGCGTGTGGGGCGCCATCACTGGGGCTCCCACTCTTCTTGCTCTGCTCATCCTCCTCCCCCTCTCCCTCCTCCTCCCCTCGTCCTTCACCCCCCTTTCTTCTTTCTCCTCCTCCTCCTCCTGTTCCTCCTTCTTATTCTCTGAAACTGTAAAGCTAACAAACCACACTCCTTCTTTGCTAATAGGTTATACCAAATATGTGATGGGCTGCATTTCATTCATAGTCATAATTTGATAGACCTGTTAGTCATCTTTTATAGAAATTCTTTTTTTTTTTTTTTGAGTTGGAGTCTCACTCTGTCGCCCAGACTGGAGTGCAGTGGCCGCTCCCGGCCACCGCAGCCTCGACCCGCTGGGCTCCGGCGATCCTTCCGCCTCAGCCTTCCAAGTAGCTGGAACTACAGGCGTGCGCACCACGCCCAACTGATTTTGATTGATTGTAGAGATGAGGTCTCACCAAGTTGCCCGTGCGCATCTCGAACCCGCGGGCTCAGGCAATCCATTCACCTCAGCCTCCCAAAGCGCGGGATTACAGGCAGAGCCACCGAGCCAGACCAGAAATTCTTTTAAAAAGAAAATGTCTTTTACATTGACCTCTGTTTATATCAATTCCAGAGCTTCGACTTCCATTGCATTAATCCGGTTCCTCTTAGGTTTTCCACATATTCATCTGGTGGGAACATGGTTGCTGTACCTGGGTTTCCTCTGCCTCCCACTCGGTGGGTTCTTTGTCTCTCTTTGGCCTTTCAGACTCATGCTGTAGTTTTTTATTGCCTGCCGAACAGCGTACCTAGCACAATACCCTACATGATAACTAGCCCGTAGGCTTGACCATGGCTAAAGCTCTTCTATCGAATCACTAGTGCGGAGTGATGTCTGTCCAGGCAATAGTCAGGCTGGGTTTGAGTTTTCTTATTTCTGTACCAGTTGCCAGAGCCCAGACTTCTCTCGCAGTTGTCTGTACTGAGTGTAGGACACCAGAGGGGCTTGTTTTGGCTGCTTGTTTCGTTGGTTTTGAATGCTTTGTTCTACTCTTGCTTTTGGGTCCCCTCCACTGCGGTCTCACCACAGCGAGCACTTCTTTCTGCTGTCCCTCCTGCAGCTATGGAAGGCTCCTGCCTAGCAGCACTCGCTGGGCAATGTCGGGGCCGGGCATGTCCTCTGTGTCCCTGCCTGGTTTGTTCTTGATGTGGCTGTGCATCTAGGCTCTTCAGTGTGTCCTTCTCCGTGCCCACCCCTCCTCACCATGGCAGCCTGATGGCTCCTGGTCTCTGTGCTGGGTCTCTCACACGTGTCCTGCTGTTCTTCATGTGGCAGGTGAGCTCTGAGGGTTCTGCTGCAAAGACCCTGAGGCCGGGGCGATTTCCAGCCCTGCCCCACCCATGGGTAGAGTCTTTTGACTTATTTTTTTCATACTAGCCTCACATCTGCCTGTGCTCCATGAACTACAGGGCTCAGAGCTCCTTCCTCAGTAGCCTAAAATCTTTGCTCCATGTGTCCTGTGCTCTGTCACATGTATACCTCTGGTATTTCTTGGAGAGCTCCCCTCTTCCTGGAATTCAGGTGACTTGGTTTCATGGAGAACTGGCTCTCTGATGGTTAAAAAAAGTTGTGTTTTTGTGCATTAGCCCGTGATCTTCCTATGGTTAGAATGAAAGCAGCACTCATTTCAGCTTATATTCTAGACAGATTCTTACATTCACCAAATCTCCCTGTGGTTTGATTGAGAGAACTCTAACTATTGTAGGAAATCTTCTCTATAAATATGCAGGCTTGGCAAGTCTCTTTTTTTTCTAAGCATGATCACTATTACTGTACTCTTCTAATACACTCAAGTTGCATTTCAGTATGTAGGATCTCCAAATTACAGTGGTCTAGCTATTGATCATTGTGTAAAATTTGGAATCAGCAAAGAAAGACACAACGATTCTTAAAAATATTGTACAAGAAATCTCTTTGTGTGTGTTTATCTCTTCTGTTAAATTGATTGCAATCATAGTATAAGAAAAACTTTATTTGGGAATAATAGGACTATACTATTGATATTTGATAAATATTTGTTATTTTTTATTAATTTTTATATGACATGATAAAAGATAGATAGATATTCAATGAAATCTCCTTAAACATTTTCTGGCCCAATTTTCTTGGGTTCCTTTAAGCAACTCCAGGAACCCTGCAGGTCACGCTACTTAACTGGGAAACATGAGTTCCAGTTCTGGTGAAAACGTATCTTTTTAATTTAAAAATCCACTCCATTAATCAACTCCAGCATTTAATTACTTGACAGATTTGGGTTCATATGATTGTATGAACTTCTCTAAACTCTTTCAGCCACACTGATACTCATTTATTCGACACAGAAGCCAAATATTTTCACTTGTATTTTCCATATATACCTATTGGATAATGCACAAAAAAAGCTAATTTGCATTTCCACCACCTCATTTCAGGCCCTAATGACCAGTTCCTAGATTATCATAAGAGCCCACTTACCAGAGAGAGAGAGACGGAGGTGGGAGAGGGAGAGAGAGAAGAGAGAGAGAAAGAGAGAGAGAGAAAGGGAGGGAGAGAGAATTAATCCTCTATTTTAAACCTTTTGGGACTTGCACAGCCCACATAATAAAACCTAGTTGATGTGTTCTTATTAGAATGGTGGACTTAGTCTCTCAGATCTGACTCCTGCACAGATTCTATTTTATTATTCTAATATTGGAACTCACGTATATGGATATGTTGCCTTGACTTTGTTTTATGAATAGATAATCTAAGGGGAATGTTTATAATGCCTTTTGGATAACTCTTCAATAGAATAAATCAAAACCCCACTTCTTATTTTTCTGTGCTTCTGTATTTTAAATTGGCTTGATATGCCAGACTTGTTTTTCTCTTTTCAGAACCATGAAGTATATTTTCCTTTGCATTTCCCCTACTGAAAATTTTTGCAAAATGTAAGTTTCTTAATACCAGTTTTCAGGGGGTGTAGAATGACAACTCAAAAGGAATTTCCAACAACTGTCAGAGAAAATTCCAAGACAACGCACACACCACAACGAGTATGAAGTCCCAACTATGCTTTGAATGAGTGTTTTTAATGAGTTAAACCTTCACAGAATTTCTTTGAAATGCCCTAGGAAGATTGGATGATTAGACTATGTCTACCTACTACTAAGGGACAATATTTAAGATAATCTTTTTTCATAACTTACAACTATTTGTAAGATCTTTCTCTGCTGTTGGCAGTGAACTTGGTTTCTCAGTTTGCTGTTGATTTTGTCCAATAACTGTAATGCATTACTTGATCAGATGTTATAACCAAATCATTTTCTTTTCTTTTTTTTTGAGTTGAAGTCTCACTCTGTCACCCAGACTGGAGTGTAGTGGCATGCTCCTGGCCACCATAGCCTTGACCTACTGGACTCTGGCGATCCTTCCACTCAGGCTTCCAAGAAGCCAGAACTACAGGCATGCGCTACTACGCCCGGCTAGTTTTTGATTTATTGTAGAGATGAGGTCTCGCCAAGTTGCCCAGGCTGGTCTCGAACCCCCAGGCAATCCACTCACCTCGGCCTCCCAAAGCACAGGATTACAGGCTGAGCCACTGAGCCTGGCCACCAAATCATTTGCTATTTGGTTTTTTTTCATGATGATACTTACCCATGTCTCCTAGTTTAACTGCAATGATGGGCAACAGGGAGTCTGGAAGTTTGCTTTCTACAAGGGCATTGATGTGCTTCAAGAAGTTAAAAAGAGTCGTGGAGTTGATGATAGTTACACATTACATTAAAAGGGTTGGCAAGGAGATTTTGGTGGCAAAATCCCCCTTGCATTTATATCAATGACCTTTACGGGTCTAGGGGTGTATGAGGTTCTGTATATGTGGCTCTGTGTATGTGATGGGTAGGGAAAAGGGTATCTACGATTATCATTTCCCTTGTTTCAAGCAAGGGAAATGTCAGGTAACATGCCCAAGATCAAATAGCTAGTGAGTATAGGGCTGTGGTGCAAACTCAAGGAGTCTAGCAGAAGAGTTCATAGCCTTGAACAGTGAGACATGCTCCTCTTATTTTACCTATGAATACACACCTTGCTTAAATTCTTGTATGTAAATATCCTCACTAAATCATAAAACAGTACGTATTCACATATATTTTATGTATTTCAATAAGAGATGAGTGAATATTCAACCTGTCACTGTGTACATAATTGTCACTGTAGTTGTCTCATTGTCCCAGGGACCATACTTTATAATTACTGATGCATAATAACACTATGTCCAAACTACTAGCTTAATGACAGAGTGGAGAATGAATTAATAACTTCGAAATTACTTTATGCATCTTAAGCTTAGGCAAAAAAAAAAAAAAGTTATTGATGCATTGTCAAAAGACCTTGAAGCATATCAATCTTGCAGGCCTAGAAAACCAAGACAAATAAGATTTAAGCCTTTCTGGTATTCCTAGGGGTGCACTTCCTGGGCTGTTTTTGCTACATTTTTATCTGACAAAAACCTGACAAATTTTGCCTTCCCTTGAGGCTTTTCAGGCCTTCTACATCTCCTGTCTGCTCACAGCTTGCGTTTACCCCTTTCCCAGGAGAATAAATTACTCATGTCCACAGAAAAATTTCAAATTGTGTGTAAAATGCCCGTATTTTATTCTAGCAGAGCAAGTATATTTGTTTTCTCCATTTCTCTGTAATGTCTCTGAGAGTCTAAAATTTCCAACTGTGTTTTAATGCCCAGTCCTAGCTCATGTCCTCACCCATAGTTGGTATTCAATGAATTTCTTTAAAATATTATTTTCAATACATTTTAGAGATGAAAATTGTGAAAAAGGGAAAAGCATATTTTAATAGGGATTAAAAAGTGGCATTATGATAAAAAAGAAAATGTGACCCTTAGCCTAAGGAAAACTATTCTATTTGAGCTCCATAGAATATCTCTTAGTAAATGTGATAAAAACATCCATTGATGAAAAGAAATTGGATCTATGGCTCCTAATAACATCTCATTGACTGAGAAGCGCTCCTCATATTGGCTTCCTTCACTGCAGCGTCTGTCATGCATTAACCTTTCAGGCTCCCTCATCATATGAAAGGAATTCTTTGCTTATGCTGCTGGTCATCTGACCCCATCCCTGACATTTAATAAATTGCTTCTATTGAGCAGAGATTTTGGGTTTTCTAAAAACAAGGAGAAACCCAATGCAAAAGCAAGGCATTTCTCTATAGAGCATTCAATAGAATTTAACTCTGTGATCTGGACACCTGGAGAAATGTTTTCCTACTTGACTGTCTCTGACAAATGACTATTTGCAAGCAGAGAGGTTTTAAATTTTAGAATAGATACTGTTTACATTGAGATACATTTAGAAGCTGTCATATTTATTTACTCCAAGGATGCATTTTTAAGATAAAAATAATTAGTCTTCTTGAAGGTAATTAGTTAAAATTATACCAAATTTAGTGAATATAAAAGCAAATGTGTTAATAAAACAGTCAATGATATTGTGTTGTTAATAGTAGACAGTGACTATGCATGTCTTAACAAATAACCAAATAGACGAGCATTTCAACAAAAACATTGTTTTTTAATTCCTGATTACAAAATTGTATTGCTTTTGCAAGCGGAAATAATAAAAAGAAGGTAAAATAAATAAGTGTATTGGCATATTTTAACAAAATACCTACATAATTTTATTGTTCAATTTTAAAAAGTGTATAAAATACAAGGGTCACACAAACCAAAATTGCATACACTTTTATGCCAGGTCTCAAAAGAATACATAATCTTTCCTATTGATTGTCTATATTTTTCATGTAATTACTTTAACCCCCAGGAAATAAAATTAGTGATTAGCATTTCAATTTGGGTTTGAATCTGAATCCGCAACTCACTGAAAGAAATTTTATTGAAAATTCTCCAAAGGAATTTAGTAGCAAGTAGGTTCAATCACACTCCACTCTTGTCAGTATTTTTGCATTAACATAACCACTCTCTTTCAAAATAAGTTTTAATGAATTCAGTTTGCAAATGATTGCTGATCTTAATGGAAAAATAATTTCAAAGAAAATCCTTAGCTATTCAAATGTCACTCATAAATATAGCACAAAGAATTACAATGGGAGAGATAAGCAGAAAGTTGTGGTCATAAAGTTTATCTGCACATTCGATAAGAATGAATCCATTCGTGCGGTAGAGGACTGTGATTATGGACTTGCCCTCCACGTGGCAAAGCGCCACCGTTGATAATGCTTCTCTGGGCACTTCTGTCATTTCTGGTCATATCTATTCCTGTCATGCTCAAACACAGGCAAAGTCTGGATAAGAGCAAACAAGTTGCTGCAAATTGAAATAACCAGGACAATTATTTTTACTGCACAAATTAAGGGGGAAAAAAAACCTGATCTGTATTCTTGCTAACTTAATATTTGACCAGAGTTTTATTTTAAATAGAAATCTGAAACTCTTGGATGTATTGGCAAGATAATGTTTTTGGTTTGATTTTAAGTAAAACACACATCATAATTCATAATCAATGAGTAGGAAATAGCCAGTGATGACAAAGATTTTCTTCTAAAGTGTCCCCCAGTCTGTGAAAAGCAAGATCGAATCAAATTAGAGGTAATTTGATAACTAGCCCCCTACCCTTTGTCAGACACCTCAGAACTCTGTCTACATTTTCTGAAATGACCAGATGGAATGAGGTCAGAGCTAATGACAGTCGCCTTTTTGTCACAGATGACCCATGAGCGAAGAAAGAGAAAGAGAGAGAGAGAGAGAGAGAGTGAATGGTTAGGGGAGGATTGAGGGAAGTCTTTTAGAAGACAAGAAGACAGACTATCAAATCTTGGCTGATACAGCTTTGTTTTTAAAAGTACCTTCTTTAAAAGAAATGGGATTTCTTACTTAAATTCAGTATAGTGACAATAATTATTTTTACATATATTTAAACGAGCCGTATTTTATATGTTTACTTATTCAACTCATTTTTACAGTTACTTTTCTTCCTAATGTCATAAAACTTCTTAACAGCCCTTCCACTGAAAATCTCTTATCACTGCAAATATGAAGTCTACTTCTTACCCATCATTCATTCTGTCAATATTTAACAATAATAAGAATGATAATAAAGATAGCTAATATGTATTTATCACTTACTATATGCCAAGCACTATTTTAAGGGCTTTACGTACACAAACACAACTAATTCTCAAAATAGCACTGGGATGTGAATGTAATTAATGTCTTTATTTCACAGTTGAGAAAACTGAAGCACAAAGATTTAATCATTTGCTAAAGACACACGACTAGTGTGGTAGACTAGATAATTTAGAAGATACTCCCACCGCAAGAGCAATGAATTCTCAGTAAAAGACACTGTATAAATACATTGGTACCCTCTCAAGAAATCTAATCCCTGCCAAATTTCCACCTACAAAAATAAGCAAAGATAAAAACAAAAGCAAAGCCGAAAAGTAGGCACCCAAACCCAACAAGTGGAAGCGCACTGAAACCAACGTGATCAATAGCCTCGGCCTCTGAGCGAAAGAGCTGAGGCTGACATGTTTGCATCTAGAAGACTGGAAGGCAAAAGGTATTAGCTGAGATGCCTTCCAGAGAGCAGAGCCTGAGACAAAGGTTTGCACTGATGCAGTATAATTTAAGAACAGAAAACACCGTGGCAAATGTCTTATTAAAAGGACCACTGCCACCAGCCGCTGGATTCTAAGCATCTAGGACCCATGAAGTTGCCAATAAATTGTGGATCAGGATTTTTTGACCAAAGGTTGAAGAGAGAAGAATCTCTTCACTGCATCCTGGAGCCCAAAGGTCAAGATTGTCTTCATGGGATAAGTCTCATGCTCTCCCAAGCGGACCATGGATGAGTGCCAAACCTCAGAGTCACAGAACCCTTGGGCACAGAAGCCAAGTTCAGTCACGTAGCCCGGAAGCAATGTCGACAGGCTACAACGACCAAGCAGGCAGCGGGAGTGATGTCCTGGGTAAGAAAATGGAAAAGGCACGGAAAGGGCATCAGTCGGCCCCCAAGGCATGGGTGGTGTGGTCTCAATCCGTAGTTTTCCCTGACTTCTGGCAGTGGGAACAGCAAGTTATCTCTGAAGAATGAGATGACCACAGATGGAAAGCAAGCAAATATGAGCCTGAGAATCAAATACATACACACAAGCCGTCATAAGTGAAATGCGGTCATGAGGAATAAGTAATAGACTAAGACATCACTCTCCATAAACCTTCAGATTGGTGCGTTTTCAATTGTAAACAAAAAATTACAACCATAACCTGGCATTGTCTTTGAGTTCTTTACTTTATGTAGTACATTCAATTTGTCTTTCAACAAAAGCTATGATGTGACCACTATTTTACCAATGCAGTTTCTCCTTTCCTTTCCTTTCTTTCTTTCTCTCTCTCTCTCTCTCTCTCTCTCTCTTTCTTTCTTTCTTTCTTCCTCTCTCTCTCTCTCTCTCTCTCTTTCTTTCTCTCTCTCTCTTTCTTTCTCTTTCTCTTTCTCTTTCTTTCTTTCTTTTTTAAGTCTTAAAATTTATTGGAGAAAAAAAAGAGAAAAGAAAAGGAGGCTTGCCAAAGTTGGCATGGGGGAAAGAAACCGCCACCATTTCTTGCACAAGGTTGAAATCACAACCCAATATTCTAGTTTCTTTGGGTCACCACAATAGGTGTCCTCTCTTTCAGTGGTGTCCCCCCATGTAGACCGGACTCAACACAGCATCCACAGATGTATTGTTCAACCGCCCCGACTCAGAACCTCTGAGAGCTCCCCATATTAGCCCGAACGCTCAGTTCTCGTAGCCCCTACCCAGGACTCCAAGCTCTGCTGTTTGCTACTCATCGCTTAGACCTCCTCTTGCTGCATTCTTGCCTTCTCTGCTTCAGCCAGAATGGAAAGCCACTTCCTTTTCATCCTTGTCATAAAATAAGGATGCACCTTCCGCAGGACCTTGGAATTCATCACCCCTCTGCCTGGAGCACTCCCCATTTTTGAACCAACATGTAAACGAGTCACTCCTCTGCTGGGTCTTTATCAGCGTCCCAGGGAGACCTTCCCCGGCCACCGTACCAGTCCCGCAACTCAGGCCAGGCCCCACAGTTCCAGTCTCAGACCTTCCTGTACTTTGTTCTGTTTCGGTTTTTCTCACATTCATCACTATCCAGCACTATACAGATTTCTCTCCCTTGTCTTTTTATTATTGGTATATCCCGAGAAGAATGAAAGTTATTTAAGAACACAGGCTTTCGGCTGTTTTGTGCAATGTTTTTTCCCTGCCATCCAGAATAGTGACTGAAATGTAGGAAGCAGTCAGTAAAATACTGATAAACAAGTAAATGAATCAACAAAGAAACTAAAAAATGCCACAAAGAAAATGAAAACAGGAGAGAGACAACCAACTGAAAGATGACAAGCAAAGGATTTCACTGACAAACGGATGAAAATGATAGACAAGGAAAGAGCTCAACAGTCTATAAGCGTATGAGTGGTGCAAAGTAAGTAGCAATGGGTCTATGCAAATGGAGTTTCTGAAGAAATTCCATTTCACACTCACTGGATTGGCAATATTTAAGAATTATGATAATGCTCAATACTGGTGAAGAAATGAATGAAATGGCGCTCTGGTGCACTGTTCATAAGAATTCAAATTGGTAAAACAACTTTAGAAGGTAATTTGACATTATCTTTCAAGGTTAAACATTTGTCTCTTCTACAGCCCAGGAGTTACACTGCTAGGCTCTTGCCTCAGAAAGATGCGTGCACCTGAGCACCGAGAAATATTTACAAGACTGGACCTTGCTATACTGCTTATAAAAGAAGGAAAATGGACACAAAGTAGATGTTTATAGGTGAAGAGTGCATACACAGTTGTAATATTTGTTTCTACCAGTCAATTGTATAAAACAAAGAGAACAAACTAAAACCGCACACAATACAGACAGGTCTTTAAAAAACAATGCTCTGTGGGAAGTAAAAGCTCAGAAGACTACATGGAGACAGAGAGTGCTTCACAAACCTCGAAAGAAACAGATAATCATTTACCTACCTGCTGAGCTGACATGAGCACATCATGCCCAGCTTTTAGGATTCTTGTGCTCTGGAAGAGTGTCCTACAAAGTCAAAGCCAAGTTTGCCATCACGGGCGGCCTTCTCTGGAGACAGTTCAAACACTCACTGGGTCATGGGAATAAAAAAAGGGGTACGCGTAAACTCAGACTTGGAGTTGCGCTCTAGGCGACAAACACTCACTCTGAGGAACCTGAGAGGGAACACAAGTAGTGTACAAGGAGGCGCACGGAGCAAGTCCACAGCAGATGGCAGGGAAGAAAGAAGGGCCAGCCCGGTGCTGCCTGAAGCTGGAGACACGGTGGCCACCAGACAGGCAATGCGTTCCACCCCAGAGCAAACCCAGAGAATGACCAGGCCTGAGAGAGCTAAGGTGCCTCCCAGGCACCAAGTGGACTCTCCTCCACGTCCCTCAGTGAGACTGCCAAAATATTTTTACAACCGTGAGAACATGAAAAAAGAGGCTGCTAGCCAGGCTCGGTGGCTCAGCCTGTCATCCCGCACCTTTGGGAGGCTGAGGTGAGTGGATTGCCTGAGCCCGCGGGTTCGAGACCCGCCTGGGCAGCGAGAACTCATCTCTACAATAAATCAAAAAATCAGCCGGGCATGGTAGCGCACGCCTGTAATTCTGGCTACTTGGAAGGCTGAGGAGGAAGGATCGCCGGAGCCCAGCAGGTCGAGGCTGCGGTGGCCGGGAGCGGCCACTGCACTCCAGTCTGGGCGACAGAGTGAGACTCCAACTCAAAAAAAAAAAAAGAAAAGAAAAGAAAAAAGAGGCTGCTAATAAACAACGCTCCCTCGCCCGTAGCCCACTCTTATCTCATGTGTTAAACTATTTATCCCAGTAGTGAAATAAACGGAGCCAGCCTTGTTACGTCAGAGAAATTTCCTTCCTCAGACCATGGCTGTTCCCTTTCTTTCACCCAGACCCAGAACACAGAAAAACTGGGGTCGTCTCTGGGTGAGGGAGAGAGAGTGAGTTTTCCTAGTGAATATATTTTTTGGCACAAATAAATTTATTGATAAGAAAAGTATTTTTAGAGGTACCAAACTGAGTGCTCAAGAAACCTTGATTGATGAAAATGGCAAGACCCAGGAAGAAAGAGTTGCGTTTTTCTGTTCTGAAGGGTCAGTGACTCTCTGAATTTAAATCACCCCACTGGTTTCTTTTGTGTTTATGCAACACTCATTAGCTTTTTCCTGCAACTCAACAGTAGATGAAGATATACGAGAAGCTGATACAATCTACTAGCCCATTTACTGTCTTGGCTTTTTGGCGAACCAAGCCCTCAACCTTCTGTCTCCAGAGCGTCTGCGGATTTTGAAAAATTTCTGGGTGATGACCTTGATATGAGAAATAGCTCCCAGTGAAACAGAAAAGGAATGCAATTTGCGTATTTGGATGCTGTGGTGGTCTGGGGCTGAGGGAGAAAAGAGGAGGCGGAAGTTAGGCAGAGAGAGATCAAGCGAATCACAAAGGAGAACCTTTATTTTGCATATCTCCATGACAATGGCAGGTGAGTTGCAGCCTCCTTTGCCTTTTGCTCCCGAGGGAAAGTTCTGAGCTTTAAGAAGCTCCTGGCAACCTGCCCTTGCTCAGTAATCATTCGCTAGGTCTTCCAGCAAACCAGAAATTCTGAAATCTATATGTGAATTGACTCTCACATTCAGAGACCAGCTAAAAGCATGACGTTGTTTTCTTTTGGTTTTCTAAGCGTTATGGCTGGTTAAATGGAGACTAGTACTTCTCTGGCTTTCTTAAAATTTACTTCTTAGAATCTGCACATGGAAACTTTCAACTCTCCTTGCTACAGAGCCTAAACCTTACTGAGCGTAATTAGTAATGCTGTCACTGAAAGCATGTTAATTAATTCTACAAATAACATCATTTGCTAGTTAATAAGAAGATCAAATTAGACATAGTGTATTTCCATGATTCCTGGGGGAAAAAAAAGAAGGCATATTGAGACATGCTTGCTAAACAGAATAATCTTCACCATGGAACCTTCAGAACAACAGAAAGGCTAAAGGAAAAATCCTTTGAACAAAGACATGCATGTAGGAGAAATTTAAGAGTCACGATCAATTTTTAAAATGACTAAATGACGTACGTAAAATAATATGCTTCTCCTGACCTTAATGCATATGTCAGCCCACGGGTAAAGAAAATTAACAGGGCTCAATATTACTGCCTGGGGTACAGATGTTGCATTCTTTTTATATGATCATGAATATGTTGCTGCTGTAGTGATTTTGCTTGTGTAGCCCTTGGCACTTTTCATCAAACATTGTGCTAGCCATTTAATACACAAGAGACCAGAGAAGTACCCCCCCAAAAACCCCATATGAATACGCTTGCATTAAAAATACATCAGTAAAGTAAATTCTGTAGCCATTCACGGTGACTTTACTGTTGAACTTTATTTTTACATTGCTGTATTATGTATTAGTAGATGCAGCTAAATCGTAGCAAATACTGTTCAGTAATGTGATGTGATTTGTATTATTAGATCAAGGGACAAGAACTTGCATAACATAAAGATATGGAGTCATAGGAAAAAAACGACATACTGTAACTCGCTCTAGAGAAGAAAAAAAGGAAAAGCTATTCTGTGGCCTTGAAGTATTAGGGTCATAAACTGATAAAAATTATCCAGAAAAGCCTTAGAGACATCAGAATATTCCCCATTTAAGCCGTGATATATTGAGGAATAAATTTCCATTTTTAGTAGGTCAGTTGTATTCTCTACAACCCCTAAAGGGCAGTGCTATTCGATATATCTTGGGAAGGAAAAAGTTGTGGTTGTATAGTGTGTTTATCTAACCAGCTAAGGTTTATTGCCAGGTCTGCTTCTTGAAAACACTAATTTTGTGTTGGACATAATGCATTTTATTATTCTTTCTTACAGGGAATTTGGGTAAAGCTTGAGGAAAATGATATTTTATAGAAGTTTTTGGCTTTCTTCCCTCATCCGTTTATATATTGATAGAAATAGATAATGTTTTTATACAATGGGGCACACTGAGAAGCGCTTCAGGATTTCATAAGTACCGTTAACACTATACAGTATATTACCTTCAAAAGAAGAACTTATTGTGAATTTTCTAATTTACCGAGATATAAGTGCATTTGATATCTATAATATTATTTTCTTTTTAATTTCACAATAATATATTGCAAAAAAAGGCTAACTTGTGATCTAACGTAAAAGCAAACCATAGCTTATTAATGTCATGCATTGACATAACAACAATCTCTAAAAACAAAGTTCTTAAATCATCATTAATTTGTTCTTAAAACCCTGACTGAGTTAGGCATCGCTTTTTGCCTGTGACTTCTGTAAACGCTTTTGAGAAAACTAGGATTTAAGAGGATAAAGATATTGTTTAGATTGAACAATAAGTCTGCCTTGGTCTCCAAAATTCTCTCTGGAGTTGGGTATTTTCTCATCTGCACGTGCTGATCAGGTCTGAACACAGGGAACGAGACAGGAGTCCTCTTCAAGTATGGGCCATTCTCTCTCTGCAGAACTCTCCTCTTCAGTACTTTGCTTTGCAAACTCTGACTGTCCTAACTTCTCTTCTCTGGGAAACATTGTCTCTCACACAGCTGGAAACTATCTGGAAGTAAGTTGAGGCAGTCCTAAGGATCACCTGCTTTTTCTTGTTTGGTTGGGGGTTTTTTTTCAGTTTTTCAGGGATCTCTGTCCTTCATTGCCTGACACCAAGGTCTTGAATTTCATTGTTCCTTTGTTTGTCCCTTTTCTCAAGGTTTCCGCTCTATACTCTTCCATCGGATCTCTTTTTCTCTTCTTTATCAGTCCCACACTGTCTGGATCATCGTTAGACTTGCAGCAAATCTTGAAGTCAGACAGTGTCAGCCCTCCAACATTGTACTCTTCCAGTTTTGTGTTGGTAACTCTGGGTCTTTTCCTCTCCCTGCAAACTGCTGAATGAGTTGATGATGGCTTCCGGTCCTTTTGGCTGAGCTTGTGTTGAGTCTACAGATCAAGTTGAGGAGAACCGACATTTGACAACGTAGAATCTTTTTATCTCTGGACATGGAACGACTTTCCATTTATTTAGTTACTCTTTAATGTATTTCATCTGAGTTTTGTAGCTGTCGCAATATAGATCTTGTACATAATCTAATACACTTATACCAAAATATTGTTTCTCGGGAGATGCTAAGTGAGTGGTAGAGCATTCTTGATTTTAAATTTCACTTGGTCATTGCTACCATAAAGGATTGACTTTCATACTTTAACCTGGTATCCTGCAACCTTGTTATAATTGCTTATTCGTTCCAAGAGTCTTTTGTTGATTTTTTTCAGATTTTCTACACAGTCATATCATCTGTGAACAAAGACAATTTTATTTCTTTCTCTCCAGTATGTTGAAGAACAAAACCATGTATAAAATAAAAGTGAGTTCAGAAATATTTAATGAATAGCAATAATTAAAAATTATGCTGAAGTTAGAGGTGATTAACTGCCTAATGATGATTAATTTGAAAAGAATTCCATGAAAATATAAATTCACCTCTCTGCCAAATGTTTTGTTATATCAGTAGAAACTAATATTTATTATGAAAAAAATTGAGAATTGTTTTATACTTGAATGCTGATCTACTAAAAACACATGGGCATATTAATGTAAATTATTGTTCAATTATTTCTCTTCAGATAAAAAAATTCAATTTTATTTTTTTCCCTGAGTATTTTAACCCTTGCTTGTGTTTAACCCTGACAAGACACTGATTCTACTGAATAATATAATTACTTCAACAAACTTAAGCTAATAGGAAATGAACAACGTGTCTGTAAAAGTAGCTGAGAATCACAATTTAACATCAACGCACACTGTTTATCCTGAAGCTCCTCCCACATTTTTTAAGGGTTATATATTCAGTGAGGTAAAAGAACAAAATCAGAAACTGTTGATACTGAGGTTTGTTGTGTGCATTGTGCTTATGTTTCAGAAAAACAGTACAAGTTGCAGCCTCAAATGTGAGTGGGGAAGAAGAGATTGCTTTTAGCAGTTTCCCAAGACAACGAACATAGCACAAGGCCTAATGCCTTAGATGAAAGTAAACTCAACTTTTAGCAAGACCTTTTGCTGCAAGTATTATAGAAATTAGTGGAAATTATCATATAATTCAGCGGTGACTGCTTTCAGTGAAAGAAGATGCCTGGACTAAGTCTACTTCCTTCTCTTTTCTCCTCTTCTGACCCTATTGATTTCTATTTCTGTGTGCATTGTGCCAACAACAAAACATCAAAGAAATAAAGGCATGTCGTCCTAACTTTTTTAAAGGCAATAGAAAACACAGACAAAAACACCTAGCCTGATTATCTCAGTCACATATCATCTGTATAAATTATGAGTATATTTTAGTTCTCCAGAAAGAATGTTGCCACCTGTGACGTCATTCTTTTTTATTGTCAAAAATAAAAATATGTCCCAAAAGACAGAGACGCCAACCAAAATAGCAAAACACCCTCTAATACCAATATCAGTAGTGAAATAAGATTCAGTCAAAGAAGCTTTTTCCTTTAGATACGATTATAAAAATGTATTGTCTCTGATTAATTATCAAGTGTTACAAATATTAATGCCACTTCTTAGGAAACGATTTCTTATATTACCCTTTCTCTGAGCTTTTGTGGGAGTAGGTAGATGTGTTTAAGGAAAATATGGCTAGGATTATGTGTCTGAAAACAAGATATACTCCAGCATACTCAATGCCTGCTAAAATATATTTGCCCCTCAAAATCAATCATCTACCTAATAAGTGGCAAATTCAGCACATGGGGCAAAATATTTAAAAGCAATACTAAAGCTTTTATAGACTTGTTAATATAATAATAGCATAATTCCATTTTATTGTAACACATAAACCTGAAATTGTGGACTTAGTTTACGGGCTGAGCAGATCATTGATGCCTGTCTATCTTGCTCCTGGCTCTGTGTTGTTCAATTATTTTGAGCTTATGCTAAGCTTTGTGTGAGTTCCCTGGATATCCACACAAATAATCATCATGCAGACAAAACATAGCTAATCTGGACAATAAAAATATTTTAAGATAAATTAAAAGTTATTCCTAAAAATACAGAAAGTATTTTTGAGGCAACCACAGAGAAATTATTCTGCTGCAGGCTCTAATTAAATTAGTTCAAATTTTCACAAACTAATAGATCAATCTTTGCTAATTATGTTTTAATCAATATAGAAATTAATCGCAATACTTTAATAAGAAAGTTTCTAACAAATGCATGGAAGTTATTAAAAAGATACAAAATTGCTGTTTGAGCAAAGAAATCAGGACAATAATAACCAAGTGTTTGAAAAATAGACCCAAATTGTCACAGCAGACATGATAATGCCTACCAAAAAACATGTTTGCCAACAAAATTTCTAGAACCTGACAATATGTTAGGTTATGAGGCAAAGAGGAAATAAGGTTGTCGATGAAATTAAGTGTGCTAACCATATGACCCTAAGGTAGGGAAATTATTCTGCATTTTCCAGATGGGCTCAATGTTTAAAACAGGGTCCCCAAAGCGGAAGAGGGAATGAAAAGATAGAACCAGAGAGACATGACATCTTGACAAGGTCGTGATCTGATATTGCTGTCTTTGAAGATGGAAGAAGAAACTGAGAGTCCAGAAACACGGAGGCACTGGAAGATGGAAAACTCATGGAAGCAGAGGCTTTCCGACAGCCTTCAGAGGGAACACAGCCTCGCTGATACTCCGAGTTCAGCCTAGCGAAACCCGCTTTGGACTTCTGACCTCGAAAACTGTTAAGATAATAAATTCATGCTGCTTTAAGCCACTAAGGTCATGAGATTTGTTACAGCAGTAGAAAACTTGCTGGAATATTTTGCAGCTTGAAACATTTTTATGAAATAAAAACAAGTCAAGCTTTCACTTCAACTCATATTTCTTAAGTTCAAGAAATATGTTAAATCACAAGCAAAGCACCCTGAAGCAACAAATACCCCAGTAGCAACAAGCACAGTTAGCATCTGTATCTTGGTTTCTAACATCATTATCCAGTAAAAGGAATCAAGGCTCAATGAAGAAAATGACTGATTCTAGAAATAGGGAAGAGAATATGTAAGATAATTATGGCAGCTCCTGCGGTGTCAAAAAGTCAAGAAGGGCTCAAAACAGTAGCAGCCAAACAAATCAAACACCACACAGTTACGGGGTATGTCAAATGACCACCGAAGAGCTCCCAGCTCCCAAAGATGGAATCATTTGGGCAAGTAGAATTGGATTATTACAAAAGATAGAAAATAAACATCTATACCTTCATGCTGATACGAATAACTGATTAAAGAAAGAAACAATTCAGAAGAATAGAAAAGTCTCTTGTGCAGGTAGTTGATGTAGAGAAATTGCTCTCAGGGAAGTGGACCATGACTCCCAGTGCTGGCTGTGCGTGGTGACTTCCTTCCCAAGAGCACAGTATGGGAAGAACAGAAGAGAGGCGATGTCATTGGAGAGACCCAATGGCACCACCCCAAGCCTCAGATCACAAGGCCCGCATCAATAATTTGGTCCTGTTGCCTACAGGTACTCTTGTGACAATGTTAGAAAAATATTACTCTAACTCTCTGGTTCTCCTCTCCAAAACACGCAGCCCTCATCGAATCGTGAGAAAGACACTGGACTAATCCCAGGTAAGGGACAGTCCATAAAACACTTGAATGGTACTTCTCACACATGACAAGGTGTCTCAAAGACAAGGAAAGTCTGAGAAACCATCACCCAAGAGATAAGCCTAAGATGGCACGACAGATACATGGAATGGGATACCCTGATAGGATCTTGGAACGGCAAAAGGGGACTAGATGTCAACTGAAGTAATCTGCATTAAGTATGGACTTTAGTTAACCACAATGTATTAATCCTCATGCATTAGTTGCATTAAAACCATCTTACTTGTGCAAGATAAGAGAAAAAACAAAATGGGATATGTGGAAACTACACTAAGTGAACTTTTTTCTAAAAATTGTTCTTAAATAAAGAATTTATGAAAAACGTATATACTAAACATGAAAAATAAATAAAAGCAAAGAGCTACAGTATTAGAAAATTGAAAGTCATAAAGTCTACAACTAAGAAGGCTGGCTCTTTATAAAATATAATCAGGTAGAAATATCTTGGACACATACAAGATACACCAACATAAATATGCAACTGAAACTCATAAGGAGAAAAAAGATAGAGGAAATACGTAGAATATTTAAAACGTACTTATAAGATAAACCTCTTATACAATTTTGTATAAACATTCTTAGTTTTTATGACATATAAGAAGGTGTGCTGAGTTCAAAAGTATCAAGTCAATGCTCTAAGAGCCGACAGACAGAGTGAAAACCACGGATGCGTCTTGTCTTCTCTGAGCTCTTATTTCAGTGTAGCCAAATAGTTGACGAGGAATAATAAAGTATTTCATTATGTCTAAATTTCAGCTAATAATTATAACAGGACCAGTAAAATTAGACCATCACAATTTTTTAATACCCAATGATAGCTTTTAAAAAATGATCATCAATATGTGCTAAAATCGTTAAGCGAAATTTTGATGCAGAACTTTCCACTGGGAGGATCAGGCTAAGTGCAGTTATTAATCTTGGCATCCCTCATATGGGACCATCAGAAGCTATGCATCACACACTATTATGAATGGAAAATTCATAGCATCACCAGTGAACCATTTTATGTCAAAATAATCCTGACTTTCACCAAGGCATTAGCTCTTAATACTAGCGTGCAGAAAAGGCATACGTTAAACAGCACCGTTGGAGAAAGCCTTGGCCAAACCACGGATGTGAAGTTGGACAAACACACCGTCTTCCCCTACTTCGATGAACATGGCAGTAAACCAGCTTGACCCAAAGCTCAGTGGCAGAGAACAAAAGAAAGAGGGTGCAGTTCTGGAGGAAAGGGACCCTACTTGTGAGGTGACTGAGGGGAGAGGAGGCTGTCTGCAGCCCTGAGAGCAGGTCTCGGTCTCCGGTGAGCCTGGGGCCTGCACAAGAGTTCCTCAGTCTCGTTCCCCCGTAGGTGGGACAGTTTGGCCAGTGGCTGGAGTTGGGTATTTCCCTTCTCCCAGGTCAGGCAGGCTCTGACAACACTCCAACAAGTTGGGCTCTAGGTAACTATTTTCTTCCGAGGGCAGATCGCGTTATGGAAAACAGGGTGCCCTGGCATATTCCAGAGTGATTCCTTTTTCTCTGGGGGTTGTCCTCTGCTCTTCACAAGTAGAAGCTGGTTGAGCATCTGAAAGTCAAACTTGCAATAGTTTGGGACCCCAACCCCACGATGGCACTTACCTGTATCTTCAACTCTGGGGGCAGTAATTTGTCCGTTGACCTCTGTTCCATTTTAAGAATCCATTTTCTTGGTTCCTGCATGGGCCAGAGAGTGTTGACCTTATTTTTATGTTCTCCAGCTGAAACTGGGTTTATTTGATGTACTCACATCTGAGTTTCTCAATGGAGTGCTATAACTCCATAAACATAAATAAAAGATAATTGCCTTAACATAAGACATGAAGCTTTAGTAGAGAGAAGATTCCAGTAAGTCCCCTACATACGAATCTTCAAGTTGCAAACTTTCAGCAATGTGAACATGCATTTGCATGTCCAATCATGTAAGTTAGTTCACGTGTCTGGTGTACATTGTTATGTGTGTGCAAGAAACTGCACTGAAAGATTAAAATATTTTCTTTATTTTTTATGTTTGTGTTTTATGTATTATTTGTATAAAAAGTGTTATAAAGCTATTACAGTATAGTATTTTATAGCCAGTTGTGTTAGTTGGGTACCTAGGCTGACTTTGTTGGGCTTGTGAACAAAGTGTTCTTACAAACAAGTTGAGCTCTTGGGCCAGAACTCATTCTTAAATAGGGGACTTACTGTATTTAATTTACACTTGAAAACAGGTCAGGGGCCAGGCTCTGTGGCTCAGTCTGTAATCTCGCTCTTTGGGAGGCTGAGGCGAATGGATTGCCCGAGCCCACGGGTTCGAGACCTGCCTGGGCAACTTGGCGAGACCTCGTCTCTACAATAAATCAAAAAATTAGCCAGGCATGGTAGCGTGCGCCTGTAGTTCCAACTACTTGGAAGGTTGAGGCAGAAGAATCGCCGGAACCCAGCAGGCCAAGGCTGTGGTGGCCGGGAGTGTCCACTGCACTCCAGTGTGGGCGACAGAGTGAGACTCCAGCTCCAAAAAAAAGGAAACAGGTTAGAAGGCTCTTATGAAACCCCATCAGGTTATCCCACTAGGTATCTGATAATAACCCCCCAGGTAGTTATTGATATCATACGGTATTGAAAACTCAGAGAAGGGCAAATCCTTGGTCCTCCACACTTTTGATGGAGCCAAAAGGTTTGCACCACGGTCACACTGTCATGCTTGTCCTATGCCCCATAACCGCGAGGTACATGGAGCTCACCTGCAGAGAGCATCACAATAAGAAAATCATTTCACCCTTTTCTCTAAGATTTTCTATGGCATGAACAAAAGAAGTTGATATGCACTCTGAATTTCTGTTCAATAAATAAAATATTTCACTCTTTTTTTCCTGTAATACAGTTGGTCAGACAGTGTTTAATTGCCTTCAATTCACGCTTATCTTAATTAATATTGCCTGTCAGCAAATGACACTCACCGTTGAGAAATTCTTCCTTGGCTTAGCAACAAAAAGAAAGTGTTCTGATTTAACTGACTGCTGGGCTCATCTAGAAGCAGGAATTTTGCTTCAGAATGGAGTTTCTGAAAGATTATCATCCACCTAATGGCAGATTCACCAGAAGAAACGGTCAGCCAGCCTGACATCCCCTGAACGATTGGTCTTATCTAAATGAGTAGGCAGTGTTCTTGAGTTAACATTTGGCAGAATTAACTCAAATAGAAAATTTAGTTTATCAATCAAGTGGAAGATGTGGGTTAAGAAGACATTAATCTTTTGTTCTTTTTCTTTCTTCCTTTTCTCCCTTTCTTGGAATGAATAAAAGAACTATGAACACATTTAGAAAAATTGAGGATGATATCTTCTGTTTTTTTCTTCTTTTCTCGTCCTTTGAGCTTTGCCAAAGGGAAAATGTCTTCCAAAAAGGGAACCTGCGGCATTTCTCCTGAGAATAGAATGCTCTAAAATATCAAAGAGAAGGAAGCAATTTAATGTGCTTCCTAAGTTCCCACCGTGCACACCTTTCTGCTTAATCTTGTGTTAAATTTCCTTACCTAATCATACATATAAAGTCAGGTTTGGCTTCGTGGAGCCTATAAAACCTGTCTGGTCTTGTCTGCTTTCTAACTTACCTACATAAACCACTACACATACTTCTTACACACTTTCCTCTTCCTCTTCCTATGTTCCTTAACTCACCGATGCCAATAAGATTATTCTATGAGCACCCTGATTAGCATCCATGATGTGCTCCTTTTTGTGCTACTGGTCTACTTACAGATTTGCCTCGATGGTGCTGCCTTGCAAACCATCCCAAGAGTCAGTGGCCTTAAACAATTAGCATTTAGCCGGGCGCGGTGGCGTGCCTCTGTAGTTCCAGCTACTTGGAAGGCTGAAGCGGAAGGATCACCTGAGCCCAGCAGGTCGAGGCTTTGGCGGCCGCGAGTGTGCCACTGCACTCCAGCCTAGGTGATGGAGTGAGACTCTGACTCAAAACAAAAACAAAAACAACAACGACAAAAAAACCAAGCAATTAGCATTGATTTTTGCATGCGTTCACGGATCAGTGATTTAGCCTGGGCAAGGTTGGGCAGTCCTTCCCGTCTGGGCTTGGCTCACTCACATGTCAGGGGTGTGCTGGCCCTTGACTGAGGCAGACCTTGACTACAAGATGGGCAACCAGGTTCTGCTCCATTCACAATGTCTCCTCTATTCCAGACGGCCTGCCCAGACTCTTGGAACGCGGCAGAGAAGAGAGGTACTCAAGGACCCTGGAGACCAGGGCTTTGACTGGCACATCTTCGCTCTGCTGGGCGGTGTTGGCCAGCGCAGGCCATTGCACGGGGCGAAATTCAAGGACAACGGAGACAAGGAATCTGTGGGCTCAGTTTGAAGGGCCCCAAAGTCACCTGACAGCAGGCAGGGGGAGCTTGAAGGATTGTGTCTTTGTAGCAACTGATCTCTTCTGGTTACCATGTAAGGATTATAACTCAACCCAAGAGCCCAAAGAATAATACAAAGGACAGTATATCATTTTGTAGTAATAAAATCCCACAGTAAAGAACATAATTGGCCGGGCATGGTGGCTCAAACCTGTCGTCCCAGCATTCTGGGAAGCGGAGGCAAGAGGATTGCCTGAGCTCAGGGGATCGAGACCAGCCTGAGCAACATGGTGACACCTCATCTCTTCCATAAATAAAAAAAAATTAGCCAGGTGTGGTGGCACACACCTGAGGTTCCAATTGTTTGGAAGACTGAGGCCGAAGGATCACCTGTGCCCGGCAGATCGAGGCTTCAGTGGCCATGAGCATGCCGCTGCACTACAGCCTGGGTGACAGAGTGAGACTCCGACTCAAAAAAAAAGAACATAATTAGCAAAATAATAAGTTGAAAACCAGGGTCTCAATATGTGTATTAAAATCATCTCCAATATGTATTTGCATTTGAATGTATAATCAGAGTTGATATTTATATGTCTCCACCATTTGCCAGCTCTTTCCCAAGAGGTTTCCATGCATTAACTCATTGACTCTTCATAGCACTCCTGTTATTATCTGGTTTACATTGCATCCTCATCATTCACACACGACTTCTCATCCACCTTTCTGCTTAGGAAAGAAAGCTGAATTTTAAATGGAAAGTGAAACATTTCAAAATGTAGTGAGACTTCGTTTCCTTCACCTAAAGTATGTTTTTTTTTCTGTCCAAAGAAATCAGTTCATTTCTGTAAACTCAGTTCATGATCAGTTTTTTATTTTATTTTTTCAACTAGGCTATAAATAAACAGAAAATTAAAAAACACATTCATTTTTAACGGTGGAGATGAAAATACATCTGGACTGTAATGAGCACGACACGTTCGTTTTCTAGCGAGTCATTTGCAAATGTGCATTGTGTGCATGGCACCCTTTCTCGTGGCAAGCGAGAAGAGCACATAGAAAAACATCAAAATGGGTCACATCTCGGGCATTATTAGAGCCAGCGTCACGATGATCACACTTACGGCATCAAATGTCGCTGTAACAAAATCAGAAAATTGATGGCAGCAAGGAAGCAAAAACTTATGTCAGGTTCCTTTGCTCAATGTGTATTATGGAGGTGCTCATCCCTTGACAGCCATCCTAAAAATTATTCCAGCTTTTTAAAATCCTAGGCCAAATATAGTACCAGATCCCTTTTCTGGTTCCTTGCAGAAGATACTGCTCCTTTTCATGAGTCAATTATAAAAGTCAGCGCTACACACTGGATGACTAAATTACAGGATGATGATCTCCATCAAGGAATCCGCCTTTTGTGTGGAAGTCTAGTCTAGGTGATTGCATGAGGCAGCTTCAGCTCCGCACACAATTCTCTGATTTGATTTCCTGGGGGAATTTTTTAGCTGGGGCGCAGGCATATGTTCAGGCTTGTTATGGAAAAGGAGTCATTAGATTGATTACTTATATATTTTGAGAAGAGTTTGGCAGAATTTAGGTAAATAACTTCTCTCTGTTGTTCAGATGTTAAATTTAATGTACCATGTAAGTTAAGCCTTTGAGATTACTCTTTTATCATGCATGGAACGTTTTTAGAGTATCCTTTGCTTATACTCCTAACTATAGCACTTAGGATGGTTTGAAACTTTGGAAAGTTTTCCAAATAATCGATAATGAATGGATATCCTTATAATAATCAGAAAAGACACAACAACTATAATACCTTAACTGTGAAATCTGAGGAGAATTGTTTAACTCTCAAAAATGTATTTTCATTTCTGTTTTTTATTTTTTGCTCAAAGGAAAGCGCAAGTGTCAACATTCAGGCCTGTAGCTGGGATCAGTGGCTCCGCCTGTAATCCCGCACCTTGGGAGGCCGAGGTGAGTGGAATGCCTGAGCCCGCAGGTTCGAGGCCCGCCTGGGCAGCGAGACCTCATCTCTACAATAAATCAAAAATATCAGCCGGGCGTGGTAGCGCGCGCCTGTAATTCCGGCTACTCAGAAGGCTGAGGCGGAAGGATCGCCGGAGCCCAGCAGGTCGAGGCTGCGGGGGCCGGGAGCGGCCGCTGCACTCCAGTCTGGGCGACAGAGTGAGACTCCAACTCAAAACAAACAAACAAACTTTCAGGTCTGTGTACCTGCGGGAGCCCCCCAACACAGAATTTATTTATTAAAAATTGGGTATTCATTCTTACGTGTTTAAACTTCAGTCACCTTCAAAATACTCTGATGCAATACATCTGCAGAGATGCTCTTTCCACTGCTCGAAACAGTTTTTGAACTCATCAAAAACTCAGTTTTTGGTGCCTTTTAGTGCTTCTGCCATTTTTTAATTCACCTCTCCCACATGGGCAAAATGTTTCGCTCTGAGGACTTTTTCCTCTGGGGAGACAGCAGAAACCAAAAAGGCCCCTCATGGCAAGACTGGGTGAACAGGGAGAGTGGTTCTTAAACAGTCATATTTTGCGTGTTTTCCTTTTTTTGTTTGTTTTTGTTTGTTTGTTTGTTTTGTTTTTTTGAGTTGGAGTCTCACTCTGTCGCCCAGACTGGAGTGCAGTGACCGCTCCCAGCCCCGCAGCCTCCACCTGCTGGGCTCCGGCGATCCTTCCGCCTCAGCCTTCCGAGTAGCCAGAATTACAGGCATGCAATACCACACCCGGCTGATTTTTTGATTTATTGTAGAGATGAGGTCTCGCTGCCCAGGCGGGTCTCGAACCCGCAGGCTCAGGCCATCCACTCACCTCGGCCTCCCAAAGGTGCGGGATGACAGGCTGAGCCACCGAGCCCGGCCTTGCGTGTTTTCTAAATGTTAACCTTATAGAGAAGAGATGCCTAGAACGCTAAGACATTACCAACCAGTCACGAACTCCTTTGGAAAAGAAAACCATTCGTGAATACAAGAGACACGCAGAGACATGAGCTTTAGTGGAAACAGCTGGCTTGAGGGTGAAGAAAGTCTCATTTGGAATCACAGTTTTTCATTTCATCTCCACTTGAGTCGACCCAATAATCTTAGCTTTATTTGCCTCACTTGCGAAACGAGAGTAATAAAATCACACACAGTAGGCATATCATGCGTCATGTTTTCACTGCACCCGCATATTACCATGTGCTTACTCTCCCTGTGCCTGCCAACTTTCAAGCACCACGTTAGCATAAGCTGTCATCATCGTACCTCATCATCCAGCATCTCAGACATCCTCTGCCTCTTCCTCTCCCACCGGACTTCATCTCATCACCATTTGGGTTCTGTTTGTTTGGCTTAAAGGATTTAATTAGATGATAGATATTAAAAGCTCCTTTCCACGTCCTCAGATCCTGAGGGTGCTGATGGGGGACAAAGTGCCCCAGTGACACACAGGCTCCAGGGTGGGTGGGCAGCAAGTACCACCCCCCCGTTGCCGGCCTGGCCTTGGCAGAAACCCAGAGATGACAGCACCGGAACAGAGTAGACCTGCTCAAGGTAGGGCCACGGAGAACAGTGAGTGTTCACCTGTGTCGGATTCTGTTCTGCCTCTTGTGTGAAGACTGGCTTTCTGCGTCCCGTGTCTTACGAAGAGTCTATGACGTAGCTTAGGCCAATCGTTCGTAGACACCTGCCCCACTCCGATGCCTGGGCGTGTGTTTTGAGTGCTAGAATCAAAACTCATTCTGCAGGCGCAGCCTGGAGACGGCGACATGTACTCAGATAGCACTCTTTTAGTTTAATTTATTTATTTCGTATCAGCAGACAGACCTTAGATTTCTCGTCAAAAGAAAGGAAGACCACTTTGTGATCCCTTTCATTCCAGTTTCCTAGATGGCTTCTCTAATTAGAAAGCCTATACACTCCCTAGCTTTGTGTTTACAGGACTGCCCTTCCCGAAGCTTTTGCCATCCTCTGCGCTGTGAAGTGACCCTGATGACCTGGGGATGGTGGAGCCCGGGCTCTCAGGTCTGGTGTGGGTCAGTTCACTTGTCCCACCTCCTGCGGCCCCGCACCCTCCAGGTCGACAGGGGGCCTCCCGGGAGTCCAGCTGGTTGGCTGGGACCCATAGCAGGAAGCACGCTTCAGTTCTCAGTTGTCTGTTTATATTTTAGATCAGGCGGTCCACGCGCATGTTTATTGCATGGGCATATTGTGTACTGGGCGGAATGGGCTTCTGGTCTTCCTGTTCCCCAGGAGGTGACCATGGTAGCCACAGGTGCTTTTTAAACCCTCAGCCCCTCCCAGCCTCCCCCTCTTAGGAGCCCCAGTGTCTGTCATTTCCATCTTTGTGTCCACGTAGACCAGTGTTCAGCTCCCACTTGTACATGAGAACACGTGGTGCTTGGTTTTCTGCTTGTCAGTGGGTTCACGCAAGATCATGGACTTCAGCTCCACTCGTGTGCCATAGGAAAGAAAGCACGTTGTAACTAGCAACGCCAGGAATACACACACCCAAGTGTGCACACACACAATTTCAAAAGCATCATTTTATTTTATTAACTCTGCCTCCTAGCTGGGCTCGGTGGCTCAGCCTGTCATTCTGCGCCTTTGGGAGGCTGAGGTGAGTGGATTGCCTGAGCCCCGCGGGTTCGAGACCCGCCTGGGCAGGGAGACCTCATCTCTACAATAAATCAAAAAATCAGCTGGGCGTGGTAGCGCATGCCTGTAATTCCGGCTACTCGGAAGGCTGAGGCGGAAGGATCGCCGGAGCCCGGCAGGTCGAGGCTGCGGTGGCCAGGAGCGGCCACTGCACTCCAGTCTGGGCGACAGAGTGAGACTCCAACTAAGAAAAAAAACAAAAAAGCAAACAAACAAACAAAAAAAACTCTGCGTCTTCTATTGTATGTTCATGCCACTTTATCTTTTTTTTACTTTTGCAGAAAGTGTTCATATGCATTCAGTGGATGATTATTCACAGTTAGAAAAACACTGCAGGTCTGGTGTTTGGAAATACCTGCTGAGTTTACTGAGGACTGGCTCGCTGCACAATAATTCTTCATCAGACCCTCACAAACACCTGCGTGCTACCCTGAGCGCTGGTCTCGGCTGTGAGCCAGGGGTTTCCATGGCTCTGGCCTGTCCTGGGCGGGTCTGGACGGGCCTGCTGTGGGGTGCAGCAGGGGGATCTGTGCTCCTACCTGGGCCTCTATACTCTGGGGCGGCTGGTTTGGGCCCATCAGGAAGGGTTCAGCCCGGGCGAGTTCTCCAGGGGTCATGGTGGCGGGGCAAGGGTCATGGAGAGTCATGGAGGTTTGGGAACCATGGGGGTTCTTGGGGTCATGGGGGTCAGTGGTGATTTTTGTGGAAAAATTATGCACCAGTTTCCTTTTCAGAAACACTTGTCACCCGCAGTGCAAATGGTGTAGTCTTACATTTGTCGTCTTTTCATCTTATGGGCTATTTTCATTACTCACAATTTTCATAAAATGAGGACTTTTTCTATTCATGGGAAGTTATAGTGGGGAACGAAATATAAAAGAGTTTGGTGCTCTCTGATTTCAAACAACAGATTTTCACGTAATTCGCTTTAAAAAATTACAGCTGAGCTGTGGTTGTGGTTGTCAGTTATTGAATAACAGAGCATGAACTTAGCTGTCAGGCGTGTGCATTTTATGAGATCGCCAGGCTGCCTTGGAGTCTTTGAAGACAAGGACTGATTAATCTTCTCAAGCAGCCTAAAGAGCATTATGGCAATTGGAAAAATGCCAGGAAGCAGATTTTAATCGAAGGGGGCCCTCGATATTTACTCGAAGAGCTCCAACAAAAAACACCTGATTAGTGTTTAGAGTGACCTTTAGGGGACAGCATGGTGCACTGGAAAATCACTCTGAAAATGAGACAGAGTTGGTTATAATTTCCAACAACATTATAGAATAACTGTTTGAACTCTGGGAAATTTATTTAAATCCTGAGTTACAGATTTCTACTCTGAAAAGCATGATGGCACGTATGGGGTAGATTGGTACAACACTTGTGCAGATTGAGTACGAGGAAAAGAAACTTCATAATGAAAAAAATTCGATGGATTTCCTGGAGTTAAATGTAGTGTGGGCGATGGAGCTTGCTTACTCTGGTAGTGTTATGTGTTCTCTGAATTTTGACTTCAGAACAAATATTCAATCCGGCATCACTCATAACATGCCAACTGCAAGACCTGACCATTGTGCCTCTGCTAGAAATTTAGACCTTAAAAAAAATAGAAATGAAAACGAGAGGATGAAATCATCACTCTTAACCCAAGGATGCTCCATAAGTGTCTGCGTTACGTGGGTTGACTTCCGCAGCCCATTGCTAATGTTGGAATCGTTGCAAAATTTTGCTTGTGGTAATTAAAAGTGATTGGCTTTCTTAACAGTGAATGCATAATTCTGATTTTATTTTTCTGTAAACAACTTAGAAAATGAAGTCATAAAAGGGGGAAGGGGGACAAATGGTCTTGTGAGAAAACCATGAGGTTTGTGAGCAGACCAAACTGAATTTGAATTTGATTCTCAGAATAAGAAGTTATGTGAGTTATTCATCCTCTTTGCTCTTGAGTTTCTGTGTCTGTAAAAAAAGGATGGTCTCTAACTCTCCAAGTAAAATAAATCATGTAAGATGATAAAAGCACAGTATGCTCTCAATTAATGCCTTCTTTTTCCTTTGTATTTCTTAACTCCTCAATTTCCAAAAGAATTTAGATTTGAGGAACGTTGTTTTGCTTGGATGATGACACAAATCTTTTTAAAAAGTTCTGATCAAATATAATTATGTGGTTAGTCAGTAATGCAAGAATAAATCAATCAATCCAATTTTCCTTATGTAAAGATGTGTATCCAATTTCCTTTATGTAAAATGTTAATCTTCCTGGAATACAAGTTTGCAAAATTCCATATTCACATGCCTTTTAGAAAAATGCAGGACCCTGACCGCAGTTGCCGTTAGTGAGTTCCCATTTGTCTGCTGTTGTTTGTGGTCATTGTGCCTCTAAGTTTGTGTTTTATATAGATTTCGCCTTGGATCTCACTTGTTTCAATCCTCTAAACCTGCCAAAAATAACTTAACCTGTTTTATTGTTCCCATAAATTTATATATAACTGGTAGCTAAATCCAATTTGTGTCAATCTGTCTTTCTTGGCCGCCTGATCTAAATCTCCCTGCGTGTTTCCCAAAAGTGGAATCCTATTAACACCAAGTAACCAGCTCTGTATTTTATTCAGTTGCTATCATAGTCCTTCCCATGTCACAGTGCATGAAAGATCCTGATCTCACCCACAATATATTGCAACAGGAATCTTCAAACATTATTCTGTGTGTGTGCTGCGAGGTCCAGAGGGCTTCATAAAGGCTTATATACATTGCCTTTGGTGCAAATGCACATTACTCCCAACCCAACTTGAAATGACCTGAAAAGGAACTTCCAAATATTATTGGATATAAACTGGCTTCACATTAAGAAATAAATGATTTAATATTTTAATTAAATCTGAAGGGTAAGTCACAAAATAATAAGACAGTTGAAAAAATAGTTTTATTGGGTATAATTTAATTGATTTGATTGATGTGACCGCAAGGGGAAAACATCTTAAAAGTATAATATGCGTAGAAGCATTTCTTGTGGCCATCCCATTTATAGTCTAGTTTTTTAATTTTTAGGATTAATAATTTTATTTTGTTTCAAAATTACTTAAAGCAGAAAAAAGTAGAATCTGCCATTAATTTTACTACCTAGGAATAACTATTATTAATATCTGATATCCCCAAACTCACATATCTCTGTATAAAGTCTCAGGGATAGAAATACAAATAGAATAATTTATGTTTAATTTTAGATTCCGGGAGTACACATGCATGTTCACTACATGGACATACTGTGTCGTGGTGAGAATTGGATCTCAGGGGGTCCATTCCCCAGATAGAGAATATTGCACCCCATAGGTAATTTCTGAACCCTAACTCTCCTCCCCACCTCACTCCTTATTGGTGTCCCCAGTGTCTATGATTTCCATCTTTGTGACATTTTGCTCCCACATATGAGTGAGAACATGAAGTGTTTGTTTTTCTGTTTTAGGGTCAATTCACAGATAATCTCAAACTCCATCCATGTTGCTGCAAAGGACATCATTTTAACGTTTTTATGGCTGCATAGTATTCCTCGGTGGATATATACCATGTTTTCTTTATCCAGTCAATCACTGGTGGACACTTAAGTTCGTTCCATGATTTTGCTATTGTGAACAGTGTTGTAATAAACATACGAGTACAGGTCTCTTTTTTAAACACAAATTTTTTCTTTTGGGTAACTCCCTAGTAGTGGGATTGCAGGGTCACGTGTTCGGTTTTTTTGGTGAAATCTCCATCCTGCTTTCCACAGTGGTTGAACGACTTTGCGATCCCACCAGTGGTGACCAAGGGTTTGCTTTTCTTCGCAACTGTGCCAGCATCCATTGTTCTTTGACTCTTTGATAACAGTCATTCTGACTGATGTGAAGTGATATCTCATTGTGGTTTTAATTTACATTTCTCTGATGATGCATGATGTTGAGCATTTTTTTATATGTCTGTTGGCTGCTTGTTTGTCATCCTCTGAGAAGTGTCTGTTCATGTCCTTGCCCTCCTTTTGATGGGGTTATTTCTGTTGTTTTTCCCTTTCGTGTTGAGTTCCTGCTAGAATCTTGGCATTAGCCCTTTGTCTGAGGTGTAATTTGCAAATGTTTTCTCCCTCAGTAAGTTTTCTGCTTACTCTGTTGACTACTTTTTTTGCTGTGCAGAACTTTTCATTTTATTTAAGTCTCATTTGTCTATTTCTGTATTTGTCGAAATTACGTTGGGGGTCTTTGTCACAAGTTCTTTGCCTTGGCCCATGTCAAGAAGAATGTTTCCTAGGGTTTTTTTTTTAGGATTTTGATAGTTTCAGGTCTTACACTTAAGTCTTTGATTCATCTTGAGTTAATTTTTGTGCATGGTGAGAAGTAGGGGTCCAGTTTCGTTCTTCTGCTTATGACTAGACAATTTTCCTGGCACCATTGACCGAGTAGTCTCCTTTCCCCATGGTTTATTTTTGTCAGCGTTGCTGAAAATTAGTTGGTTGTAGGAATGTGGATTTATTTCTGAATTTTTATATTCTGGTTTATTGGTCGATCTGTCCATTCTTACACCCATAGTTATTGTAGCCTTATAGTATAATTTGCAGTCAGGCAGTGCGACGCCTCTGCAATTGTTCTTTTTGCTTCAAATTGCTTTGGCCATTCAGGCTCTTCTATTGTTCCATATAAATGTTAAGATTGTTTTTCCTAGTTCTGTGAAGAACAAGGTTGGCATTTTGATCAGAATTGCATTGAAACTGTTGACTGCTTTGGGCGGTCTGGTCTTTGTAACAAATGCAGTTCTTCCAATCCATGAACAGGGGATGCTCTTTATTGGTTTGTGTGTTTTGTCTATGCTTTCTTTCATCTGTGTCTCGAAGCTCTCCTTGTAGATACTTCACCTCCTTAGTTAAGTGTATTCCTAGGTATTTTATTTATGTATGTAGTCGTGTATTTATTTAGCTAGTATGAATGGGATTGACTTCTTGATTTGGTTCTTGGCTTCGGCGTTGTTGAAGTATAGGAGTGGTGCAAATTTTTGTACGTTGATTTTGTATTCTGAGACACGAAAGTCATTTATCAGGTCTAGAAGTTTCTTGGATGAGTCTTTAGGGTTTTTTAGGTATACAATCATGTCATTCACAGACAGAGATAGTTTGATTTTGTCTTTGTCGATTTGGATGAATTTCTTTCTTTTGTCAGATTGCTTTTACTAGAGCTTCCATTACAATGTTGAATATGAGTGGTGAGAATGGACATCCCTATCTTGTTTCTGTTTGAAGGAGAATATTTTCAGCTATTCCCAGTTAAATGTGGCATTGGCTGTGGGTCTGTCATATATGGCTTTTATTATTTTTGAGACATGTTTCTTCAATGCCTAGTTTGCTGAGGGTGTTTATCATGAAGGAATATTGAATTTTATCCAGATCCTTTTCTGCATCTGTTGAGATGATCATATCGCTTTTATTTTTGCTTCTGTTTATGTGGTAGATTATATTTACTTGTGAGTATTGAACATCCTTGCATTCTTGGAATACAACTTTCTTGTTCATGATGGATAATTTCTTATATGCTGTTGAACTTGGCTTTGTTGATCCTTTCAAAAATCAACCTTTTGATTTATTGATCCTTTATATGATCTTTTGGTCTACATCTCATTTAATTCTGCTCTGATCTTTGTTATTTCTTTTCTTATGCAAGCTTAGGTTTAGATTGTTCTTGTTTTTCTAGTTCCTTGAGTTGAAAAGTGAAGCTGCTAGTTTCTGATCTATCTTTTTGAGGTAGTCATTTGCTGCTATAAACTTTCCTCTCAGAGCTGTTCTTGCTGTCTCCCAGAGGTTTGGGGATGTTGTGTCACTATTTTTACTTGTTTCAATACTTTTTAAAATTTCTACCCTAATTTCATTGTTTACTCAAGGGTCACTCAAGAGCAAGTTGTTCACTTTCGATGTACTGGTGTAGTTTTGGGAGCTCCTCTTAATGTTTATTTCTAATTTTATCCCACTATGGTCTGAAAAGATGCTTTATATAATTTTGATGTTTATAAATTTACTGAGACTTGCTTTATGGCCAAGCATATGATGTATTTTGGAGAATGTTTCGTGCGTAGATGAGAAAAAGCTATGTTCTATAGTTGCTGAGTGGAACGTTCTGAAGGTGTTGGTTAGGTCCAAATGGCCTATAGTCCACTTTAAGTCCAGTGCTTCTTTGTTAATTTTCTGCTTCAGTGGTCTGTCTAGGGATGTCAGTGGTGTGTTGAAGTCAAGCACTATTATGGGATTGCTACTGATACGTTGTGCAAGATCAAGTAATGTTTGTTTCATGAATTTGGGCGGTCTTGTGTTCGATGCACATATGTTTAAGATAGTCAAATCTTGTTGAATTGAATCTTTTATCATTATATAATGTCCTCTTTGTCTTTTTTTCTTTTTATGGTTTTTGGTTTAAAGTCTGAGTTATCTGATGTGAGGATGGCTACCCCCACTCGCTTTTGATGTCCAATCACCTGATAAATCTTTTCCCACCCGTTGACTTTTAGTCTGTGACTCTTTGGTCAGTAGGTGGGTCACTTGTAGGCAGCATAGGGTTGTGTCTTGTTTTTTGTTTGTGTTTGTTGTTTTTTTTCCAGTTTGCTATTCTGATTCTTGTTAGGGGGGTATTTAGACCATTTGCATTCTGGATTAATTTTAATATGCAAGGTTTCGTTTCTACCACAGTCTTATAAGTTAGCTGACTTGGGGGTTTGAATGGGTACTTGCTTTATAGGCCTTGTGAGTTTGTACTAATGCGGTCTTTTGTGATAGCAGGAATCACTGCTTTATTTCCATGTTTAGAACTCCTTTGAACATCTATAGCAGGGCCAGTTTAGTGGCAGCAAATTCCTTTAGTGTTTGTTTATCGGGGAAGGACTGTATTTCTTCTTTGTTTATGAAGCTTAGTTTGGTTATACACAAGATTCTTGGCTGATATTTTTTTTTTAGGAATTTGAAAATAGGCCCACATTAGTTCCTGGCTTATAGGGCTTCTGTTAAGAAGTCAGCTGTTAGTCTACCATCTTTTCCTTTTTCTTTATAAGTGATTCCTGCTCCCTCTTGCTGCTCTTGCGATAGTGTCTTTCATGTTAACACTGAAGAATCTGACAACGATATGACTTGGTGAGGGTCTTTTTGTGATATATCTTGCAGGAATTCTTTGAACTTCTTGTATCCAGAGGTCTCAGTTTCTCTCAAGACCAGAGAAGCTTTCTTGAATTATTTCCTCCAATATACATTCTATATATTTTACTTTAACTTTTTCTCCCTCTGGATTGTCTACAATTTGTAGGTTTTGTCACTTTATATAACTCCATAGTTCTTGTAGGCTTTGCTCATTCTTCTCGATTCTTTTCTCTTAATTTCTGTCTACCTGAGTAAGACATCTCTGAGGGTCTTTCTTTTACTTGTTCTAGCCTGCTGCTATAGCTCTGTACTGTGGTTTTAATCTTCTCCATTTAGTTCTTTAATTCTGTTTGGCTTTTGTCAATGTTGTTAATTTTTCCTTCCATCAGAATTGTTCTGTAAATTTCTTTGTGTTGGTTATCAGCTTTATCTTGCATCTCCTTAAGCTTCTTTATAGTCAATATTCTGAATTTGTTATCTGACATTTCAGGGATTTCATTGTGCTTAGGTTCTGTGGAAGAATTGGTGAGTCCCCTTGGCGGGGTAAGAGGCTGTTTTCTCATACCTTCAGAGTTGCTTCTCTGGTTCTTTCTCATCTGGATGAACTACGGTGGCTAATCTTTATGAGTTCCTTTGATATAGATAGCCTGTGTAAGTAGGTGTTCCCAGGCATTAGCTGTAATAGCGATGTAGTGGGAATTTAGGTTGGCCCGCTGTCTCCTGTGAGGCTAGGGTGGCAGGGGTCTTGGGAAGCTTAGCTAGCTCCTTGGTGGTGTGTGCTAGTGTCAGCAAATTACCTGTCGTAATGTATTGTTAAACCTCCAGGCTGGCAGGTGGCACCTGTGGAAAAGAGCCGGCTACTGTCAATGTGGAGGGAAACTTACCTGATTCTTGTTTACTTGGAAGAATTGGTTGTGTCTACAGAGTTTGCCTGTGGAGTGCACTGTGGACGGTGCTCCCAGCTCATGCCCTTCCCCCTCTCCAGAGTGAGCAGCTTTGTCTTTGGGCAGAAACCAAAGTAGATGTGGGGGTCACTGTTTTGAGACAAAAATGGTGTCTTCCTCACCGACCCAGACTTGGAAGAACACTTATGGTTTCACTGGGTGTCTTTCCCTCTCACCAACTCTTGGACTCCCCCTAGACAGCTTTAGGGCCCAGGAGAAATGGGGTGATCTCCCATGGCCTGAGTTACCTGGATCCCCCCTTGGAGGGGCCATCTCAGAGGGACATCTTCAGTCCTGCCCCATGCTCTGGGGCCACACTCACTCTTTCTGAAGAGTTCTCATGGGGGTCTTCACCTATCCCCTTTCCCCTGAGAACTAGGGTGTCCTTTGCTGTTCTGATGAATATCCATTGTCCTTCTTGAATTAGGGTTCACTATGTTGGTCTTTCTGCACAATTTCACAATGTTCCCATGAATGAGGCATGCTGGAAAGCCTCTAATCTGCCATCTTGGGAGGAAAACCCATTTATAATGTTAAAGGAGCATCAAATGCACAATCTAATATTCTGAGTTTCGTTTTTCATATAATCTAATGTGCTTGACAATTTTTGTTTAATAAGACAGTTTCATGGCAACTTAGTCAATACTCTTAAAACAAGTTTTATTAGCTTCAAGAGTTTGTTATAACTTAAATTATGTTTTAATAGTATTATCGGTAAATATATTTCACAAACTGCTCTGGTAGATACATTGTAATAAGAATTGCTCCAGAAAGAAATGATTCTTATAAATTTAGGATATATGAAAAATGTATTTTTTATTAAATCATTTCATCTTTTTATCACATTTTCTTTAACTCTTAAATATTAAGTTAAATTGGGTTTTTAAATAATAAGTTTTACAGGTAGTAAGTAGGAAGATAAACTTCTACTTATCTTTTGTCTGATTTATAAACTCAAAAATTATGAAATGTGAGCTAATTATTATTTACATTAATCCAGGATGTATGCGTTTAGACACAATAAGTCTTCATGCATTACTATGTTATAAATGAAATTCAGTTGCCATTGTTATCTTAACATTTCTCTAATAACATTAACATTGAGCTTCTCCCCAGGTGCAACTTGTCCTGATATGCTGGGAAACAGCAAGAGGAGTGTGTTTGAACAACTTTGTGCTGCGCTCCTATTGCTGCCTAAGAGGTCACCACAAACTTGCTCTGCAAAACAGCACCTTTTTCTTAACCCACGGAAGTCAGGTGTCCGAGGGAACTCAACTAGGCTCTTTAGTCAGCATTTGAAAAAGTCAAGATCAAAATGGTCTTTGGGGCTTAACTGGCAGCCGAGAATCCTAACATTCTCCAAATTGTTTGTGTATATATACTTAAGTCAGTTTCATTTCTACTTACATCCGTGCCTGTCGGCAGAGTCTTACACATTTTACCAGTTTCCTTGCAATCTCGGGATGGTTTTCAAATAATATTTCCATACTAATAAAGGAGTAGAGATAATACAGCTTTGCTTTAGAACCTATACCTACCATGTACATTCCTGAACTGGCAAGTGTCTCATACCTAGAGGAAAAGAAGTATAAGAATGACAGACGCCTTTTCTGCAGAAATCATGCGAACAAAAAGTGGAGGGAAATGTTTGAAAACTAAAAGCAATAGAAGAAAATGCTTCAAAGTGGAATTTGATATCCAATAAAATTATCCTTCAAAAGTGGAGGATAAACTTGTTTTTTGTCAGAAAAACAGAAACTGAAATAATCTATTTGAATTAACTTTATCTGATTGACAATTATGGATGATTCCATCCAACAACAGCAGAAAACACACCTACCCAGGCTCCCAGGGGCCATGATCCAAGGTAGGTAGCCCACATTATGACTCACAGCATTTACCTAAACAAAAGCAAAAGAAGATAAATACAATTCACCTAGGCACCAATAACAGAAACATAGCTGCAAAATCCTTAACTCTTAGAAAATTAAGCAACGGTACCAAATAACACTTGGGTCAAAAAAGTCTTCAAAGAAATTTAGAAAGTTTTCAGACTAAGCGAAAAGGAAAATGCCACATATCAAAACTGGTAGCTCAGCAGCTAAGGAACTGCTTAGAAGGAAGCTTACGGAACTAGATGCCTGTATTTGAAGGGAGGAAAAGTTCTAACATAAAGACACTAAGCATTCACTTTATGAAACAAGAGAGAGAGGAGGCATGCAATTCTGAATTAAGCAAAAGAAAACAAATAATACAAATTGGAACAGAAATAAGTAAGACTGGAAAAAGTATACTGAAAATCAAGGAACGCAAAATCTGATTCCTTAAAAAGGCCAGAATAACTAGTAAACCTCCAGCCAGTGTCATCCACGATCACAGAATCTCAGAGAGTTAGTGCTTGGACTGTTCTGGGCGTTGGCGGCTCTCCTGCTCCGCGGCTGGGTGTTCTTCATGAACAGTATGAGGGCCTCCGATTTTTCAAGGAGTCCAGCTGGAGGTGCATCTGCAGTTTCCTTGCCCGCTGAACACCGTGCAGCGATTGTGATTCTGTCTTTCTTGGCTTGCCAGGCGCCCATGATGCGTGCTCGGGTAGGGGGGAGCATCTCGGACTTGAGGGAGAAGCATGCTAGACATCCACAGTTGTGCCCAGCTTCCAGTCCTGCAGGCCACCTGCTCTGCCCTCCCTGCGTTCCTGGGTCCCAGCAATGCCAGGTCTCTGCCAGTGAACGGCTCCTCTTCTCCTCTGTCCTGCTCCCTGCAGGCACTCTAAACTAATGTTGAGTTTAGCCTAAAGCTTCCTCCCTCTACATCAGCCTAGAGGTTTCTCTGCACAGTGAACTGTACTCTACCTGCGTGTGTAGACAAGCTGTCACCTTCTCTCGTGTCAATCACAGAGTTTTGGCCAATCGAAGGTGGCCAGCTGTTCTGGCCAGGTTCACCAGAGGCAGAGGCTGAGCTGTGACGACCCAGCTGTCCCTGCCCCTCCCTGTGCTTCTGCACACACTGCTTGTCTTTTATTCCTGTAAGTCCTCTCCAACTGCGTGTCAGCACAGGGGTCTCTCAACTTAACCCCAGGGCCATCCTATTCGTGAATCACTTTTTGTTCAATTAAACTCCATTAACTGTAATTTGCCCCAAGTTGTACTAACGCCATTGATGCTCCAGTTAGGGCCGCAGGTTCACAAACATGAGTTCTCTCTCTACAAAGGAGAGGGCAGACATTCAGAGGAAGCACTGAGAACATTTTATAGTGACTTCACGGAGTAATTTCGTGTCTATTAGATGCAATAATAAAAATGTTCTTCCTAAATTTTTATGTCTTTTTTTTATTTTTCTACTATTTCCATTTTATTATCTTGTACAAAAGTATTGATCTGTAGCAGATTGGAAGGTAAAAGAAAAAAGATAAAATATGTAACAAAACTGGTTCTTCTCCATGAATGCTTTGAGAGACATTACTCTAGCCAAGAATTCTTCACCAGTTCTTAATGTACCAGAAATGGGTCTATTTACTGCATTTGTATTTAACTTTTGTCTTCTTTTTCTTGTGTTGTTTGTCTTTAAGAATACTCATTCAGTCTGCTATCGAGAACCGGTGATTTTTGTCCGTGTGTGCGCACACGTGATTTCAGGATTTTAGGATTTTAGAAACACTTCTTCTTGCCCCTAGCATGTCTGACGACAGGAACATTTGTAATTAGGAAATGCTTGGATTAGGAAAAACTGTGGCAAAACATTATGTGTAAAGTAACAGTAAAAGGATTTGAAATGATGAACTGAGAATCACTGTCACATCTGAGAACAAAAAAGTCTGAATATTTGGAATCTGGAACAACGCGCATGTCTGGCTGCTAGCGATGGTGCAGCAGCTGATGTCGTTCAAAATGTCACTGCTCCTGAATTTCTAACTGTTTCTTTTCTTTCTTCACCTTCAATGCAAGCGTATCAAAGCTCCCATGTTCTTGCTGAAATCTTCAGTCATCATCCTTGGTCCCAAAGATACTAACAAATGCTGCTGTATTTAGTGTAAATATACTGTAACCAGAGTTAATTATTTCAGGAGAGAGATAAAAGGGGCGGTGTGTGTGTTTATCTTTTGCATGCAGTGAATGTCTGGACATATTGATCCATTAAGCTACTATACAGGATGGAACATGCGTCCAGGAGTATTGTCACCTCAGTTTCATGAATTCTATCGCTCTACATTGAGAAATCATTAACTTCGCAAAACTTACTTTCTCATCCACAAAATGGAGGTACTAAAATATTCATTAGTACTAATTAAAATTAAGACTGTCTTTTGCAACACATAAGAAATAATATTATACTAATCGTATGCTTTTATCTTGGGGGGTAGAGGTAGCCATAGTTTGTATAGTACTAATGCCACATTTTACTTTATCAGTGAGTCAGTGAGCCGTGAATGCTAAGCTTCAGGCCAGGTCACCGTGACTAAGTGTGACCTTGGACTCACTTCATCTTTGCTTGCAAAGCAGAAACGCGGCTACGGTCAGGCTTTTGTAGAAGGACGGCAGGAAGCAGAGGACATCAGAACTTGGCATTCCTATTTCCATATCAATACTGAGGCTCTTTCAATGATAAGAAACTTCAAATTAATGCCAGGGTCAGGGATCTGGAATCCTATAGAAGTGTCTGCATAGGTCTTATTTAACTCAATCAATATTATGTAATATCAAAGTTTAAAAAGTTAGCTAATGGCTTTCTGAAATGTTCCCGACTGAATTTAAGGAGATAAGGGGTGACAAAGGATGGGGCGAATGGAGAGGGAAAAGGAAGGGGACTTCAAGGGGAATGTGGCTTGTGATTCAAAACATCTCTTATGCAATATAACTTGGAATTCGTGGACTCATCCCTATATTTTTAAAAAACATATTGCGATTCTGCATTTTAATTTTATCATAATAATCACTTATAAATTCAGACTAATTAAAGAAGAAAAAACAGAGAAGCATTGGAGAGTTTGATTTAGATAATTTCTCAAAGATCTGTAGTAAGGCCATATTAAAAAAATCAAGAATTAGAATAAAATAAAATATCTTACTAATTCCTAATTTCTTTAGACAGGCTATAATAAATAAATAAGAATGATTAATAATAAGCATGCCATCATTTTTACATAAAAGAATCCTTTTCAATGCTTCTAGAAACAATTTTTTTTCATTTAGTTAAGCATATTCTTATAGTCTTGTTTGCATTATTAATTCTCAGAACAAAACCTTTATTCACATAAGGAACAGCAGCATCATGCACATTTGCATTTTTGGATTATCCCATATCTGAATTATAGAATCCAAATGAATAAGAATTTGTCATATTAGTGTTTGCTAATTGCATCATGGACACCATCCTTTCATTGAAAATATGCTTATGAGAATGTGATTGCAAAGAAATCGTGGTTTGGGGTTCTTAAAACTGACAGGCTAAGTTAGTCTGAAATCTTCTTGTAGGTTTCAAACACCTCAAAATAAAATATTTTTAATGTACAGATGAGCTCAAAAGACAGGAGAAGAAACCCACAGCATTTCAGGAATCTGGACAGAAGGCTGCGAATGTTCTGTGTAGTAAGGTGCGTGACTTGCCAGGCTGGCTGTGAGTTTAAGCTCAAGGCTGGTATTCTACAGTCTGGGACCATGGTCCCTGGCCTGTGGGCATCAGGGAGCAGTTTGATGGTAGGCAATCTTTCCATGGAATGAATGTGGTTGGAGGGATGGTTTTAGGATAATTCAAGTGCATTTTACTTATTGTGTACTTTATTTCTATTATTATTCTTGCACTGTAATGTATAATGAAGTCGTGATACAGCTCACCATGATAAAGAATCAGTGGGAACCCTGAGTTTGCTTTCCTACAACTAGATAGTCCCATCTGGGGGTGATGGGATACAGTGACACTCGCAGTGTGTTGCTTATGTCCAGTCGACTCCGGAATCTCGCTATGGTTACTGCCAATGCAGAAAACCCTGCTTCACAAAGACAGGATGTTGGAAATGGAAGCAGGCTTCCAGTGTTGATCTGACAGGAGGCAGAGCTCAGGAGGTGATGTCAGCGATGGGAAATGACGGTAAATACAGATGAAGCTTTGCTCACCCACCCACGGCTCACTTCCTGCTGTGTGGGCCCAGTATTGGTCTGTGACCCGGGAGTTGGGGACCCCTGGTCTAAGAGACAAAGGAAGCAGGTCTGGGAGCACATGAAGAACTGTACCAGCCTAGCACAGACCAGTCACTCAGTAAATACTTCTGAATATTTGAGGTGGTATTGGAACTGAAGCCCAACACCCTACATTAGCCCAAGACTATGGAAGGCTACACTTGCCATAAAATGATAAGTGAGAGAGAAAAGCAAAATCCTTATGTTAACACAACAGTTAAACAGGGACATATGTCCAACTGCCTGGACTCTGAGTTGAAAGAAATAAAGAAATAATAAAGTGTCCTTGAGGAAAGCACAGTCAAGCTTTACTCAAGTGGAAAATCAGAATTTATGTCCGTGTGAGGTAAGACTCCAAGGTAAGACATTAGTATAAAAATGAGCAGTGGTCCTTGCACCTAGAAAAAGCAAATGCAGAGCCTTTCTGAAGTGATCGTTCCCATGGGATTTACATGGAAAAAACGCCCAAATCCATAATGACGAACCCCTTGAAAGCAATAACAAAGTGCACAGTTAGCATCCTTAAGCACGAATTGGTGTTCAGAGCCAAAGTCAGGGTTAGACTCAAGATTTAGACACTTGAATAATAACCACGAAAACGAGACTAGGGAGGGGAAGTGGGAGAGAAAATTTAAAAACAAAAAAAAGAAATATGAGGTTGAAGTTGACAGGCCTTTTTCTGTATTCCAGAATTGCAGACCTGGAAGCAGAGCAGAGAAAAAAATTCATCCGGTAGCAAACTTAAAAACAATGCTAAAGCATTTAATAAGAGTTGGCCAAGCCATCACACCCCGGCCTGACACACTCGAATTCGTGGGGGCTGGATGACAAGAGCAGGGGGGGCAGATTGTCCGCTCGGGCGGGCACAGCAGAGCTGCTGCCTTGACTGCCACGTCCTCTCTGGAGGAAGTCGAGGGCGCTTTGCTGTGATCCCTCCCCAAACCAGGTGAGTGGGATACTAGAAAGTCACCATGCCTGCAAAATGCTGAGTGCACACCTCACTCCGTCGTCAACGTCTGCTTGCCTCGCGGTTTTGCTGACTCGACCCACGTACCCAGACAGGCAAGAGGCTTGGAGCAGGATGGCAAGATGTCAGTGGGGCAGCCACGGAGGGATGTGGATGATGACCACGGGGCCAAGCAAAGATGCTCCTCTCGTCCATGAAGCAAGAGGTGTAGGGCACATTGCCGGAGCCAGCACGTCAACATGGGGGCCTCGCAGGTGACCTTCACGGCTCGCAGCAGAGGCGGATCGGGGGTGCTGGAAGATCCATGCCGGGGGAGAGGCACCTGTTGGGGAGCTGTGTGATGAGGAGGCTTGTGAGAATCTGCAGATCTCCCCCGGGACGTCGGGGCCTAAAGTGCGGACACCACCACAGGGGGCACCACCACGGAGGGCTTCGAGGGTACTCAGTCAGTCAGAAGCTCTTTCCCTGTCTATACCTCAGGACCAAAGAAAGTAAGCCAGAAAAAGAAGACAGAGGAAGGAAAGAGCATGTTTCCATAAAATAATCAAAAGGTTTTAGAGGATACGGTCGGTTTTTAAATGATTACATATGTTCACGTAAAAAGAATTCCTTAAGAAACAATAAAATGTTTGGGAAGAGAGTGAATTGGATGAAGGTGTTTCTAAAAATAAAAGGTAACTGCTAAGTTTGAAAACACATTGAATGCCAGCGTTTAACGCAAGATATAGAAAGTGAGATTTCAAGCAGAAAGGCTTGAATTTCGGAATTGGATCACCATTTGTCAGAGAAACTGGAGGATGAGAAGTAGCTGCCACCAACGATTCATTGATTCCAAGTTCACGACAAGTTCCTGAGACCCAGGGATAGAACTTGATGTTGGAGTTGTTCCACCAAAGTCCCTGGTGATTACACTGCTGCTACAATCCCAGTGACCTCTAAACTCTTCTATGCTGATAGCTAGATAAAGGAAGTTGATCCAGACAAAAGTATAATAATGATATTTAGGCCTCCAGACTTCCATTCCAGTTGCAACATAAGTAGGTGGTCTGCAGCTGACTTCCACATGCAAAATCTAACATCACAGTTTCATACTGGTGAAATTTAATTCAGAAAAGTGTGATTGCAAAAGAGACCTAGCAACACAGTCTTGTGCTTTCTACCACTCTGGAGAAGACTATACATTTAATATCACAGTCCGTCGACCCAAAGATTAAAAACTGAACATAAGCACGTATGTAGAGTACAATATACACAGAATTTAATGAGGGATTGAGAATAGATCCACAATTGTTATTTATATGTAGGCTTTTTAAAGGTATCTTTTTTCCTTAGTCATTTGTTACTTTTCCTTCTCCTTTTCTCTTTCTTTTTAAAAATGCAGTAAAAGGACTGAAAAAAAATTTTCTATGAAAAATGTATGTTTTCATTCCATTTTACTTTTAAAACATATAAAAGGCAACATGATTCAGGAGGAAGATAGGCCTCACAATGAGTTCTTATTTTATAGTAAGAAATTTTTCTAACAAAGAAGATGAGAAGAAACTTGAAGTCGCCAAGGAGGGTAAATGTTCCAAATCACTAGAGAGCTCAGTTAGAAGAATAAGTCAAAACCATGAACACGAAGGTTGCTTAATAAAGGGCAGTTTCAAAGTGTGGTGCAAGCCCGTGAGATGTGTCATGAAGACTAATGAATTATATCAAATTAAGCCTCGAAAGAGCTGATGCTTGCAAAAAGCATTGATAATGACAAAAGTATGCTATTTAAAAAGAACTAAAGCTTTTAAAGCGACATTAAAAGGAAAAAAAGTGATTTCACTTCTTGGGGCTCACACAATGTAAATAAACACAAAAAACATATCTTAGCAGATTATGAACGTATTTCTCCTTTTCTATAACCAATACTTCTTCAATTACTCCTGAAATGTTGTCAGTGTGGCATGACCTGGATTTAAGTCCTAGAGGTGATGTTCTAATCTTTATATCGCCTGTAATCCCACGCCTTTGGGAGGCTGAGGTGAGCGGATGGCCTGAGCCCGCGGGTTCGAGACCCACCTGGGCAAGCGAGACTTCATCTCTACCATAAATCAAAAAATTAGCCGGGCGTGGTAGTGTGCGCCTATAATTCCGACTACTTGGAAGGCTGAGGCGGAAGGATGGCCGGAGCCCAGCAGGTCGGGGCTGCGGTGGCCGGGAGCGGCAACTGCACTCCAGTCTGGGCGACAGAGTGAGGCTCCAACTCAAAAAATAAATAAATAAATAATAACCTTTATATCATTGGAATCTATCTGATGAACTTCTCTACCTCATATATATATATAACATGATATATATATATATGTTAACATGACATATATATATATATATATATATATATATATATATATATATATGTTGTTGTTTTTGTGGTTATTGGATGAGGATTTTCTTTTTAAAAAATCAAACCTTGGAAAAAAATGAAAATGTATGATTATCAATACTGTCTGTCTTGCTTTCATTCTTCTCTAGAAAAATTTCTATGGATTCTTCACAATAGACCCTACTTTATTAAAAGGGAACTAAATTCCAACTTAAATGAGGAGACAGAGGATGCATAATTGACTTAAAGTAGTTCAGAGTTCGTACAGTTATCAAAACATTTCTGCAACACTAAGAACATGTAGATACTACTAGAAAACGAATTTTAGTAATCAATTTAAAGACATGAAGAAGTGAAAACACAGAAGTATGTATTCAAGTATGTATTCAAAGGACAGAAGTTAGAGTCTACCACATCCAAGCAAATGAACTTGGAGATGTTCTCAGCATACTTCTGGAACTTGAGGAAGGAAGCAATAAATAGTCGTTGCTGGACCACCGGAACGTGGCCAGCCAAACCTAAAGCCATCTTACTTTTCTGTAGAATGTCTGGCCTTGAGCAGCAAGAACATTTTACAGATTGACGATCTTATCATTTTCCGTTTAAAAATGTATTGCACTTTTACAGGCAACTGTGGAAGACAGTTGGCTATATTTAAGCAAATTTTTACACGGTGGAAAAGATTGGTCTGAGTTTTAATAAATGTAATCTTATGAAATCAAGTATAGACTTCCAGATAAATGCTACAAAATGATGCTTTTGTTCGGAGTCTCTCTGTACTCATACAGCAACCTTGATAAAATGACATATGATCGATTTTATCAAATACAGAAGTTATGAAAATCTATGTTTAATCGTATTTTAAGGACTACAATATTTTAACAGTCTTAAGTAGTTTGATTAAAAGTATTAAAGGTCACAGAGTATGGGGAGAGATTCATTATTACTATTCTATACTAACATAATTATCATTTAAATTGAGGGCAAAATGATAAATAACCCAGACCTTCTCTGAGAAAATCACTAAAAGATGAGCTCTAGCAGGAAGAAATGTGTGAGGTTCAATAAATAATGAAAAGCTTAAAAGACCTAGCATATTATTATAATATATAAGTAATTATGCATTATTTGATAGGTAATTTATGGAAAACATGTATTTATATAATATTGTCTCATGAAGGCTTAAAACATTTAATGAAGCAGATGGGATAGACGTTTGTTAATATTTGGCCATCAAACATACATTCTTGATTTCCAAAGTATCAAGAATCGGGGAGGTTAATTTTAGTCAATTCATTTATTTTCTTATCCGTCTTCTGCTGAGAGGTTAAAAGCAACTCTGAATAAATGGAGGTGTGTGCCACCATCATTGGAAGATTCAATTTTGTGAAGTATCAATTGTCCTCAAATTTTTAAATTCACATTGCATCTCTATTATCTTCCAATCAACCTTTTTTATTAATAAACTTGACAGGCTGCTTCCAAAATTATTAAGAATAACAAATGTAGACAGACAAATAGTACAGTATTAAAAATACAAAAAAGAATAGTTGGGCTTGGCCCTAGAAGAATAGTCACAACATATTATTTAGGAAACAGTTTAGGGTGTGCAGTATTAGTTTTAGATAGACAAGCAGGTCAGCAGATCTCTTGAGAATATGGAAACATGTAATCTGAGACATTAGCACATAATAAAAATGGAAGCTTGACTTAGGAAAAAAAGATAGTGCTGAGTCAATTGTCTGTCTATTGAAAAATAGAAATCCCTATCTTTTATAAAGCACATACACACATATACAGGAGGTGCCAAAAATGTATACACATTTTATTTATTTATTTATTTTTTTAATTTTTTAATTTTTTTTTTTTTTTGAGTTGGAGTCTCACTCTGTCGCCCAGACTGGAGTGCAGTGGCCGCTCCTGGCCACCGCAGCCTCGCCTGCTGGGCTCCGGCGATCCTTTTGCCTCAGCCTTCTGAGTAGCCGAAATTACAGGCATGCGCTACCACACCCGGCTGATTTTTTTATTTATTGTAGAGATGAGGTCTCGCTGCCCAGGCGGGTGTCGAACCCACGGGCTCAGGCAATCCACTCACCTCAGCCTCCCAAAGGAGTTGGAGTCTCACTCCGTCACCCAGACTGGAGTGCAGTAGCACGCTCCTGGCCACCGCAGCCTCGACCTTCTGGGCTCTGGCGATCCTTCTGCCTCAGTCTTCCAAAGAGCCAGAACTACAGGCGTATGTTACCAAGCCCAGCTAATTTTTGATTTATTGTAGAGACGCGGTCTCACCAAGTTGTTGCCCGGGTGAGTCTCGAACCCACAGGCTCAGGCAATTCACTCCCCTGGCCTCCCAAAGCGCTAGGATTACAGGCTGAGCCACCGAGTCTGGCTTTTTAAAAAAATGTATGCACATTTTAAGAAAGAAAGAAACTGTAATTTAAATGACCATACTCAATATATACCGATAACAAAAGAAGAATACACAAGACTTGCTCAAAGTGGTTCCCATCTGCGTCCAGATACTTCGAATGATAGCAAACTAAAAGTAATACATAGATAATATCTCTTATAATACGTATACATTTTGGCACCCCCCAGTATACAAACACACAACTATATCTCACCCCGGAGATAAATAGGAAATGTAAAACTCAAAGTTTTAAAATGAGCAGAAAATGTAGAAGGATGCTCATAACTTTATGGGGAGAGCTTTCTGAAATTTTACTCAATAAAACCATATGGATACACAGGAAAATTGATAAATAAATTGAAAGCTGAGAAAATATAATGTTAAAATACAATATGAAACATCTGTAACTAACGAGATAATGAAAACATGTATGTACAAAGGAGGCAATTCATGAAAGCTAACAGGAAAAGACAAGCCACCAAATAAAAAAAAATTAGTCTATGCAATGATGGGGAAACAAAGAAGAACTCCTCAACTGAACTATTAATTTACAAACGTAAATTTATACAATGAAGAGACGTCTTCAAGCAGTACAGTGTCAAGAACATATAACATTAAAATAAAAGTTCAGGCCATCATATGGAGAATGGTGGTTTTATGTGTTGCTGAGTGTTTGCAAATCAGAACAGTAACTTTGAGAGACAATACGTAGGTTCTGGTCCCCCAGGGAGCATAGCACATGAAAGGGAAAATTGTAGTTAACTGTTGCAGCATTGGTTCAAAATCAACTAAAAAACTATTGGATAAGAAATCTGTTTGTCATCCCATATTTATTTATACATTTGTTAAAAACCATAGATGTACAGCACAAAGAGTGATCCTCAATGCACAACATCAGACTTCATCAAGATTGGCTCACCAATGGCAGCAGATGCATGGCACTAATTCAAGATGTCAGCTGGGAAGAACCTGGGTGAGGCGGCGTGCGGGTTGACGGGAGTGTGCGGGAAGTCTGTACTTTCTGTGGAATGTTTCCGTACACCTAAGACGTCGCTAAAAAGTAGTCTCTTTGTTAAAAATAAATCCAGGCTGGGCTCGGTGGCTCAGCCTGTAATCCCAGCGCCTTGGGAGGCCGAGGTGAGTGGATTGCCTGAGCCTGCGGGTTCGAGACCCACCCGGGCAACTTGGCGAGACCTCTTCTCTACAATAAATAAAAAATGAGCCGGGCATGGCAGCGCGTGCCTGTAGTTCCAGTTACTTGGATGGCTGAGACGGAAGGATCGCCGGAGCCCAGCAGGTCGAGGCTGCGGTGGCCGGGAGCGGCCACTGCACTCCAGTCTGGGTGACAGAGTGAGACTCCAACTAAATATAAAAATAAATAAATAAATCCAAAAGGTAGAATAACAAAAAGCAAGTGTAAGATCCCAAGAAATAAATTCCATAAGTTCTCTGTGAAAAGGGTTATCCTTTTGTCAATGTCTGTAAACAGAATGCCAAGCTGGGGAGGACTAGGAAGAGGTCACCTTTCTTCAGTGGGGCAGGTTGGAGGCGCAACACAGCCTCGCTGATGTTTTCTCAAGGAGCATACATCCACCTAGATGTGGTTTGTATGACAACATTTCAATCAACAAAGAAAAAGCCAAAATGAAGTCCAGAATTTAGACAGAAATGGATACAATTACACATGTAGAGTCAGGAAAGACTCATTTCAACAGCAATTTTTGTGTAAGAATTTTCTAGACGTTTTAGTATGAACAGTAAATCACAGTGTTAGCTCACAGCATGTGACAAAATGAAATAGCGATGAACTTCCCAGATACATTTATAAAACTCTGATGTCCACATCAAGGGGACTGCCCGAGACTAGACATCCCAATTCTCATATTGTGGGTGGAAAGTTACCTTGTCTAACTTGGAGATGTTTGCCTCCAGCTAACCTCTACTGAAGGCTTCCTCGGAGCCAAGCGCAGTGCTAAAACTTCCCATGCATCTTTTTACTTTACACTGTGTGCCGTGTCTGCTTGCAGTGGAGTGGTTATGGAGATTTATTTGTTGTCAAATACTAAGCAGAACAGAGTCAGAGCAACAGCCGCTACCATCTGTCTCCCAGTCAAGTGGCCAACGACTGGCTCTTTATAACATTTGTTATTGCTGCTTTTATTCTGATTTTAAAAAGATCTGGCAAGTGAATCACTGATAAATTTCTAAAACAATTGCGAATGAATTCGTTAATATTTATAGACAAGTGAGAATCTGCATAAGAGATGATTAAGATGCTCATTTGGGGACAGAAGTCATTCGAGCCCCGAGTATTCATAAGGATTAAGACCAAGCATATGCTGTCTTCTCTCTTTGTTGTGAAATAGACTTTTGCTATCTTTTTCCTTAGTACATCTAGGAGATTGCACATTTTTGTCAGCATGAAGGGAATATGGGATTTCTAGATAGATATCTCATGGTTGGTATCCCAGATGTACCATGGAGTATTTATGCAATAAAGTAACTGACTTACTCACTCTGAGTCTCAAGACCCTTATTCTCAGAGGGGTTTAATGGAGTGTGACTCAAGTGATCATTTGAAGAGACACTGGAAAAGCTTCTCTCATACTGTGTGCCCCAAAGATACCAGCTTTTGCAAGTTATAATCAGTATACATAATGTAATCAGTATCATCAATATTTCTATATCCATTTATAGATTTTTCTACATGCATGTAGATGCTTAGTTAAACCCTTTAAGAAGTTACCACCCAGAATTGTCCTATTCAAAGAAAAAGGAGCTCTTCTAAATACTTTTATTCTAATTATCTTGTCATCACTTACGATGATGTGAAATCACTTTAAAATTCTTCTTCATAGAAGTTGTCGGTGATGCTAAAGTCCTAAATCGGAATTATCCATGTGTGTGTATGTAAATACACTTGTCTATGCAAGAATTAGAATGATGCATTCTTTAAAGTCTGTAGAGCCCATCAAAATAAAAGACATCCCTAATAACATTAAGTTGTGTTCTTTCACATCTGATGGTATCATGGTCAAATAAGCACTCTAGAATATGACTTAAAAATTTCGGAAGCCACACAATTTTGGCATTCAAGAAAATCACTTCATTACATACTCTTTACGTTATTTGTCAAGTCACCTCGGTCACACTGTGAAATAGAGCTGATTGGGGTAGTAAAATTTCAGTTTTATTCTACAAAGGCTCATAGAAAAGACTAGAATAACATTCATGATAGACTCAGAAAAATACAGCAATTTGCTTCTAAAACAACTCTACCTCAACTACCTACATTTTAAAAGACAAATTCCATTAAAATTGACCAGAACAAAATGAGTTTTTAAATCACATAGTAGCATGTATGGTATGATTTTAAGGGAAACTCTCATTGCAAGTTCAAAAGAAAGTAAAAAGTTTCTTATATGGCTGTGTTTTGACTTTGTGCTGCTGTTGCTGTCCACCTATTCAGTCAAATGATGTTCTACAGGACTCAGAAAGAACGTCAGAGAAGAGAGACCTCATGACGAAAGCGCTTTCCACGCTGGCAAGCACTTCATCTTAAAATACAATTTTCTTAATTTAATATAATAAATAAGCTTGTATTGAATGAAAAGTAATAAAGATATCAAAAATACACAAAAAAGTTGCTGAATATATAAAACATCTTCCTGAAGAATAGCCCATCTTTGGCCATATCTTTCCATTGTATCTAGGACTCTTCCAGTGTTTAGGTTGAGTTTGTCTGTATTTTTCCTTTGCATTATTTTTCTGGGCTCTAATCCATGAGTGTAATTTAATTTTTCCTGGATCCATCAGGGTTTAAATATCTGCACTCCATCCCTGCATTATTTACACTTCACCATTAAAAATACAAGGTAGACCTTTGTTATTCACTTTGTTGACAAAAACTACATTTTACAGAGGTGAGAAGAATGACTCTTAGTAAAAAAAAGAGAGAGAGAGATTATATAATTTATACATAATTTGTAGTCTGCTTCATTCTTCTGGAGCATAAAATGTCCAAGTCTTACAGTTGTGTCTAGAGCGTCTGTTGACTTCTCATCACGTTGAACTGATGTTTGATTATTTCTTAGGATTTTTTTACACAAATAACCTTATTTTTTTCCCTGAATGGGAAAATTACACAAGGATCTTTCTGTGTCCTTGTGTTTTGGAACTTAATTTGGAATTAAATGTCTTAAATGTCTTACGTTTTCTTTAAAGATCTGACCTAAGTCAAGACCTTGGTGTTAAATTCACATGGTATATTTGGAATATTATTATTTTTATCTTCCTGACTGTGTTTAATACTTTATATTTTCTGCTTTGTTGGATATCAAATTTATATGAAAACTTTCAGTCTTGGGGTATTTGTATTCTGCATAGAGTTAAGAGGATAATGTTCGTGATTTGAGGTCTGTGAAGCAATGAATAGCTTTCTCACTTGATTAAATACTGAAGAAACGAAGACACTTTAATAAACTACAGATGAATTTATTTCTTTCCATACTTCTTCTTCAAATAGTGTTAGCAATATTTTAATATGTAAAAAATGAAGAGAAAATAAAATAATTTCAAATACTTTGGGTCCCGTCCCGCAATTTGTGTGTTTTCGAGAGGAGGGAAGATAGGATGGGGCAAGATGGATAATACTTGCTCTTGGGAATCCTTTTTTATCCAGCAATTTCTGTGAAGATGTCTTTCATTTTCCCATAGGCAATCACTTCGTTTGGGGAAGCAATTTGCATCACCTTGCAAGAAGTTAATTCCAAGGACTAAGCGTGAAGTCTGATAAGCATATTCCCTGTTGCTTTTGGCAAATTTTAAGGAAGAAACCAAGTCCATGTAGCATCATTACAAAATTCAATGGTTGGTCCTCACCAAGACAGTATGGCCAATAGGTCAAACTGTTACAATTCAACAGGGTGAGGTACAAAGTCACAGTCAGGGAGCAGCTGGTTTTCTTAGGGCCCGCATAGAAACTCCTCAATTAACTGGGACAGTTGACACATAATCTCATGGGGCCTTTTCAACAGGAATTCTAGGGATTTTAAGTTCTTTCAGAAAAGTAACCTGGGGAGAATTTCCATTTTGGGAATGGGGTCATTCTGTTGAACAGTCGGCTCCATTGATTCAAGACCAATGGAAGTGTCTGATCATCACAAAAGCTAGGACTCTTCTCATCCACAGGCAGTGTTCACAGAGGTGGGTTCACCTCCCCTAGGGAAGCATGATGGTGATTACCTGGAAGTCAGGAGCGAGAATGTAAAAGGAACCAAAGCGAAATGTTTTTCAAACTCAGAAAACAATTCTAAATGAAGAAATCTGGTAAAAATTATAAATTAGGAACAGATGTTACTAGTAAAACACCCACATTGCACTGGGTTTGTTTCCATTACCCACTTAGGATTTAGAGTAACCTGGGTTGTTTTTGACTTATATAATTACACATTTTTCAAGAAAAAAAAATTTAACTTGAAATTATCTTGCTTGGTTGAAAACACAAGAAATGTTTAGCAAAAAGCATACATGTGAATGAATGGGAATTCTGAAGATTCCTTACATTGAAACAGAAACATTTGAAGGGACGAAAACGTATTTATACAGCTGACTCTGACTTTTGTTTGCCTCATATATTTTTAACATCGTCCAACAAGAAAGTTACTTCTGGGAATCCCCTACAAGGATTTTTTTCCACCTGCACATGTGGCACATATACACAATGGAATATTACGCAGTCATAAAGAAGAACAAAATCATGAACTTCACAGCAACCTGGATGGACTTAGAGACTCTATCACTGAGCGATCTTTCACAGAAACAAAGAACTGAGTATCACATGTTCTCACTCATAAGCAGACCTCGAACAATGACCCTAATACTGTAAGAGAATGATTGGCAGTAGTGGGAAACTGCCGGGAGGGGAGTGGGGAAGTGAGATTGGCAGTAGTGGGAATCTAGAAGTGGGGGACACACCCCATTAGCAAGGGCACCTGCATAATGAACATTTGTATACCTAACTCTGAATTGTGCCCCACATCCTTAAAATTAAAAAAAGATTAAAAGAAAAGAATAAGTTAAAATGTAGGGGAGGGGAAAGAGTTATGCAAACTGTTAGTATATACCACTGAAGATTACTATTAAAAGTGGAAAAAAAAGAAAGGCACTCTGTCGCACAGCGTCTTCTCCATAGTCACTGAGTAGGGGGCAATCTCCTCTGGTCCCCGCCTGCTGTGGGAGCTTTTCTGTTCTTTCAATAAATCCTGCTTTAAACAACAACAACAACCAAAAAACCCAAATACTGAGTAGGTAGATTTTCAGTGGGTTCAAGTGAACAAATGAATAACTAAATGCTTAGCATGCCTGGGATTTTTAAGGTTCACTTTCTCAAAAATATAACATAAGTGATGGTAGTAAGTCAAAGCAATGAATCATGGCGTATTAACACCTAACACAGCCGGGTTCAGTGGCTCAGCCTGTAATCCCGCGCCTTTGGGAGGCTGAAGTGAGTGGATTGCCTGAGCCCACGGGTTCGAGACCCGCCTGGGCAGCGAGCCCTCATCTCTACAATCAATCAAAAAATCAGCCGGGCGTGGTAGCACGCGCCTGTAATTCCGGCTACTCGGAAGGCTGAGGCGGAAGGATCACCGGAGCCCAGCAGGTCGAGGCTGCGGTGGCCGGGAGTGGCCACTGCACTCCAGTCTGGGCCACCGAGTGAGACTCCAACTCAAAAAAAAAAAAAAAAAACTAACACAAAAACAACTTGATGATCTCGGTGCTTGCCCATCTAATTTCAGATTATGACAAATATATAAGTTCTGTTGGGACACTTGGAAAACGACCGTAGAGCAGTGTTTAGGGAAAACCCATTCCTCAGCAAGTTTCTGTTTTCTCTGCGCTTAGGGCATTTGTATGAGGAATTAATAATCCTATTGCATAGATCTTTGAATTGAACAAATACTTATTTAAAAAAACTGGTAAGCACTGAGTAGGTGCCTGCTCTCCACCACCTGTAAAGAGCACAGAAATAAGGAAGCAACCATCCATCCTCTCAAGGAACTCTGTAAGTCATTGGAGAGACGAACACTTAAGAAACAGACGATTCCCCAGTGCTCAGAACGCCCATGCCTTCGGGACGTCCCCACTCCTGTGGAGACCAACCTTTTCCCGATCTGACCCTTGCTGACTTCTTCACGAGCATCTCACACCTCAGAACTAAGTGTCATATATTGGAGCTTTATGCCTCCAATACTCCCATCTTTACCAATCAAGGATCTCTTCATCCTTCGATATCCATCCTGAAGTCACCTCTGGAAAGCTGGACCCAACCAGACTCTCCCTCACAGACCTCCAGATCCAACTTCCAAGACCCCAGAACTACTGCTGAGGGACATAGGGTATTCTTCAAATAAAACTACCCTCGAGGAAACATGATTTAATGATGAATCACTCTGTAAGGGTTGCAAATAGAAGCCCCCACCATACTTATCAAACCAACCTCAATGTGCAAGTGATGACCTCAGAGAGCTAACATTTTCAAAATCTCGGAAGGCAGGACAAGAATCAGACAGCAAAGGGAGCTGCGTCAAGTCCTTTCAGTGACTGTTCTGTAAAACATGGAAGGTTTCCAGAAGCCTGAACCCCAAGGGACGCCCCGCAGAAGCAGCAGGCAGGGAGACAGGAAAGCGCCCACTCATGGAAACTCCCGCCCCACGCCAGGCCTGACTTCACGCTCTCTAGCCGGGGCTTGCGCAGGGGTGAGGCGGGGTGGTGGGAGGGTCACTAAACCCACTTCACGAGGGAGGGGCACGAGGCTGAGGCACTGCCGCGTCGCAGGGCCTGGCTTCCCTCCAAGCGTCCCCTGTTCCCCACGCGTGTGCCGTGACCTGAGAAGAGCACCACACACGCCAGCAGCGGAAGCTCACGCATCAGCCAGCAGGGACGGAGGAAGGAAGGGGATCCACAGGGACAGAACGGAAGAACGTGGCCTGGAACCTGCCGGCCCTGTGGGTTCAGCTGTTTCTTCAAAATTGTCAGTGGGCTAAAATTTTCTTTTCATCTGAAATATGGCAATCCCGCACTTCTCTCATTTCGTACACTTTTTAGTTGGGCAGAGTATCCCACATGCAATCCGAGGCTCCCTGAGGCCTGGGCAGCGCCTCCTCTATGGTCTCAGCCAAGTAAGGACCGGGTGGGTGTTGGATGCAGAGGACGGTGGGAGCGGTGTGTCCGCTGTCATCAGCAGGGGAGAGCGACCGGGCATCCTCAGCACCTCACGATGCAGTTTTCCCTCTGAAGCTCTAGTAGATAAAGAAGATGTGGTATATATGCACCATGGGATATCACGCAGTCATAAAAAAGCATGCAACCATGTCCTTGGCAACAACACGGATGGGGCTGGAGACTATTATCCTAAGTGAGCTGACTCAGAAACAGAAAATCAACGCTGCAAGTCTCACTTAGCTGTGGGAGCCAAACAAGAGACACTGGGGACACTGGGAGAGGGGAGGATGGGAAGCACAGGGGCGGGGGTGCAAAACCTACTACGATGCGCAGTGTTCACTATCCCGGTGATGGGGACACAGAAGCCCAGTCCCCACAGTGCGTAACTTGCCCATGTGCCAGGTGTGAGTTTGAGCCTGTATCTCCTGAATCTGAAATTTAAAATGCTTGCATCATAATTTTTTTTTTTTGAGTTGGAGTCTCACTCTGCCGCCTAGACTGGAGTGCAGTGACAGGCTCCCGGCCACCGAAGCCTCGACCTGCTGGGCTCCAGCGATCCTTCTGCCTCAGCCTTCCAAGGAGCCGGAACTACAGGCATGCGCTATCACGCCTGGCTAATTTTTGATTTATTGTAGAGATGAGGTCTCGCCAAGTTGCCCGGGTGGGTCTCGAACCCCGGGCTCAGGCAATTCACTCGCCTCGGCCTCCCGAGGTGCTGGGATTACAGGCTGAGCCACTGAGGCCAGCTGCATCATAATTTTTAAGTCTTCTCTGTATCCATTTGTTTGCCCGTTAGTGCTATATGTGTCTAATGAAAAACAGGTGTTATTCGATTAATTTTCTTTCCTTTGGGTAAAAAAGAGCAGATTTCGAGCATTTTTTGCGTGAGTGTTATACTTAAGTCTTCCTCTAATCCCAACTCACATGACTGGCTCTCACTTCCGAAGGATGCAGCAGTGAGATGCGACAAGGACACTTGTGAAACCCAGTCATCTGGGAGTGCTTGAATATCGGTAACCCTATAACCCAAACCCTGCCACAATCAACACACTTTGAGAACATTCTTCCCCTTGAACTTACTCATCTCAAAGTTACAGTCTGCATTTCCTTAACACAGTGGGATCTCACACAAAATAATTGGCCCTGTTACATTCTCAAAATACCACATTGAAGATCAACCTCCAATCAAAAAAGGTAAGTCAGACCTAAATCTAAGTATATTCAATTACCTCCCGACACTGCTTGTGTAGTTTCTGGCACGCGGCCCTAAGAATGTTTGCATCATCATGTTTTTTTTTTTTTGAGTTGGGAGTCTCAACCTGTGGCCCAGACTGGAGTGCAGTGGCATGCTCCCAAACATTCCGCTTTGGTTTTCTCCACTACGTTGGTGTAGGAGTGCGGGGAGCAGCTCTTAGAACACACACTCTCACTCTCTCTCCATCCTCCAGCCTCGTGTTGCCGTGGCTCGTGCTTTGGGAAGAGAGATGGGAGCCATACCCGCGTCCAGACAGGCAGATTAATAAAGGCAACTGCACTCAGCTCCCTGCCAAGCTGATGATTGAGCTAAGCAGAAAACAATCACGGCGTCCACATCTCTAATGGGGAAGGCTGATGACAGAGAAAGGCAGCAGCATTCGGGGGTCACGTTTGTCGGAAGGAACAGCCAAATTGTTCTGCGATTCTTAAATCATAACGAAACTGATGAGGGACGAGCCTCCTAAGAGCTGGCAAGGCAAAACTAAGAGCTAGGAAATATAAATCTCATCTTCACTGATGCTTCTGCTGCTTGTACCTTCAAATCTGTGACCACCAGATAGAGAGAATAACTACTGTTCCTTAAAGAAGAACGCTGAGAAACAAAGTAGAAAGACTGATCCCCACGCTTCTTCCGTGGAAATTTTAACTGGGTATTAGCTTTAGAAGAGAGAGCAGAAATTCCTTTTAAAAATGTGAGCATTTTCCTGTAAGGGAGAAATCAGATCCATGTTTTCTCATCATTAATAAACAATGAGGACTTAAATGAGGTTAGCTAATTTTAAAATTTATGATGTAGAGACACGAAAACTACAAGTAAACTTGCGTTTTTAACTGTGTGTGTGTGTGTGTGTGTGTGTGTGTGTGTGTGTGTGTGTTTCCCTGATTCTGCAAGCAATTCATAGTCACCGTAGGACACGTGAAGTAAAGAAAGTTCGAGGTCAAGGCAGGAGTTCAACACCAGCCTGGGCAACATAGCGAGACCTTATCTCTACAAAAAGTAAAATAATTAGCTGATCGTGGTGGTGCATGCCTATATCCCAACTATTTGGGAGGCTGAGGCAGGAGGATCACTTTGAAATCAGGAGTTTGAGGCTGCAGTGAGCTATGATCGGGCCACCGCACTTCAGTTTGAGCAGCAGAGCCAACCCCGTCTATAAAAAGTAAATTAAAAAAACAAGACATCACTATTCTTTGGCTTTTTCCAGTCATTTTGTTTGGTTCAAGTGTCCAAGGGGTTTCAGCCAAGTTGCACTCGGACTCCTGCCGTGGCAGCCTGCGTGTCATTCCTTACGCTGATGGTCGCCTCACAGGCCACGGCTGCTGTTTGCAGACAGACTCATGGCGTGCTTCTCCTTCCTGCAGAAATGGGCTCAGGCAGCACGTGGAGTCTGGGGAATTTTGGACGCATAATCAGTGTCACGCAAAAGCATACTTTGAGCTTTTTTTTTGATAATCATCACACGCTTTCTTCATGACCTCCACTCTAAAGGCTCAACAGGTGAACTGCACCCCCAAAAGCATCCCATTCCTCTCCAGTCCTCGGTTCTTGTGTCTCAGGACAGGCGCACAGCTGACAAACGGCCACAAGGTAAAATTCGTGCTGCATCGTGTGTTGGGCTTGAATGCCCTCCCTTCTTTGCTGACGGTCTCTCAGCCTCCGCACCGCTTTGTACCCCCAACAGGGGACCCTGTGGCCTCTGATTCTCCAGCCTCCCCCAGGTTTACCCAACATGTCCCATGTCATGTGTGAGGAGATGGGCTCCCTGAACAGAAGAGCTTTCCAGGGAGACCCCGGCAAAGACCGCCTGGACCTCCAGCCTCCCCGCACTGGCCTGGGCCTCACCTCCCGCCCTCCATGGAGCAGGTGGGGAGGCATTGCAATGGGCGATGGCAGCCAAATCCTGGGACCGAGGCCCACGTCTCCCCCGGGATATGGGGACTCTGAGACCCACAGGATCCCAGTGGATGCTCCCTGAGCAGGTTTAAGGCACTTCACTCTGAGAGGGTCCCATCCATTTAGGAGAAAAGGGAAGGCACAGACGGTCTTTACCACAGTCCAGCGACACCCATGGGAGCAGAGGCTGCAAGGTGCCCAGAGGGCCTGGAGAAAAAAAGGTGGCAAGAGTGTTTGTGAGGAGAGGGGACAGGAGCTGCCTCCATAGACAGGGGACAAAGATGGGGCCTCCATAAGGAGCTGGTAGGAAGAAGCCAGCCAAGGTTTGACAGAAACACGAAGGCCTGCAAGGGCTGGCACCGCTGTGTAGGGGAACGGGGTGTGGTTGACCTTGGAGCCCAATTGCCTGGCAGCAGGCAGAAGCTGGCCGCTGCCTCTCCAGACCCAGGTACCCAGCACCGCCAGGCCAGGACAGAACAGCCTCATCCAGTCCCTCTTGTCCAAATACCACGTGAGACGCACATGCAAGCTTAAAGCTCCCAGCAGCCATATTATTCTTCAACAAGAATGAAAATAAACAGGTGCAATTAATGGAATAGAACGCGTCACTTAACCCAATAGATTCAAATGATCGGCTTGACATGTGATCAGTATAAAGATGATCAGTGTGATGTGTTATTATGTTTTGAGTTAGCCATAAAAAACCAGCGAGCCTTTTGAACTTGTAGCTTCTCTCCTTTTGGGAGCTAACTTTTCATCAGAAATATTTGATCTGATTTGAGTCTTTATAAAACGGGCAACTGAAAAAGCAGGCCTCACGTATGAAAGTGGCTGCAAACGCCAGAGATTTTTCTAACAACTGAATCTAAGATCTGTTTTTACTTATTGATTACGTGAGATTAAATTAAATGTGAGATTCGGGTCCTCGGTCACTCTGGCCACCTTTGAAGAGCAGCTGGTGGCTCAGATTGTCCACCATAGCCCCAAGCTGGTGCTCCGCCCACGGGCCCAGGCAAGACCCTCTGTCTCCAGAAGCGATCTGCTCTGACCCCGGGGATTGCGCGGGACACCCGAGGCCCAGCACCAGGCCCTGAAGCAAAAGGGGCTCTGTCTGCGGGGGAGTCCAGGGGATTCTCTCCCGCCATGACCGGCCTCCGACACCGCCAGGGCCCGGCAGTGATGAGTGGGGACAAGGACGCTGGCGAGGCCCTCTGCTGAGGCCGGGGAGTGTGAGGCGCCCCCGGGGGAGTGCAGGGAAGGCCCAGCCCGACGTGGGCCAGCGGCATCAGGCAGCCGCAGCCACATGGGGTGGGGACAGACCCCGTGCCGGGTGGTCCAGGAGCCACTGCAAGCTGAAGGCAGAAGGGTGACATGTCAACGTCCCGGGCTCAATGACAAGGGCAAGGTAAGAGCACCCACGCAAGAGGAACGATGAGACTGTCCTGTGATGACCAGTGCCAGGCAACGGCGAAACCCAGCCCAGGGGAGTGCCCACGAGATGACACAACCCTGCCTCCCGCTGAAAGCGGACAGAATGCGGCTGGCCGACTCTGGGCACAGACTATATCTTTCACAGTGTCTCCGTGCCCAGAATCCAATGAACTTGTAAGGGATCCTCCCACAGATGGGCCGAGGGGATGCACGCTACTCAGCTCTGGGAGAGCAGTCGAGGAGTAGACCCAGGGACAGGAATGGCTCGGATGCTAGATCTCTCAGGAATGAACTGTCATGTCCCAGCATGTTTACCGATGCAGTGAATATGAAAGAATTGCTAATTGAGAGATATAAATTATTTAAAAGGGACATAGTTTAATTGTCGGAATCAAAAGCACTCTTTCAGAAATGATAAATGTCCTTGACAAGATGAAATCAATACTGATTTCAAAGCCATACATACAGGGGTAATCTTCAACAACAGGACCAAGACAAGTCAGTAGAAGAGGGAGAGACCTTTCAGCAAATGTTGCTGGAAAAACTGAACATCTGTGCTCAAAAAAGAGACCTTTTGACCCTTTCCTGGCATCCGTGAGGCCCCAGTTACCATCGCTCCTTGCTGCGGAAGACGGGATGCTTTCCTCCCAAAGACTGAGAAAATGACAAAGATTTCTGCTCTCACTCCCTCTATTTAACATTGTACAATGCTTTCAGTCAGTGTAATAAGGTAAGAAAAATAAATTATAGGACTACAGACTTAAAATAATGAGTTCTTAAAAATTTACAGATAACATGATCATCCAAATGAAAAATCTCAATGGAAATAGATCACTGGATATAAGCTCAATGTGAAAAATAATGTAGTGTATTTCCACATATTCGTAAAGAATAACTGGAAATTGAAATATGAGTAATAACATTCATAATAACTTAAAAACACAAGACATTTAGGGACATATCTAAGAAAATATTTGTGCATTTGCATACCATAAGCTATAAAGTACTCATAAAGGCAAGTTTTAAATATTTAAACTAATAAAGGGATAAAACATTCATTGAAATCATTTATATTGTTAAGAATTCAGTTGTCCACAAATTGATCTGTATACTTAAGGCAATCTCAGCAAAAATCTTAGAAGGAATTTTTTTTTGGCAGAAATTAACAAATTGATTGCAAAATACTTATTTTATTAAATGAAAATACCTACCTAATCTTGAACTGTGCCCTACATCTATAAAGTTAAAACAAATGAAATTAAATTAAAATACTTAAAAAGTCACTCCCCGTTGATTTTCACTTTGCTGATTTCTAATTATCTATTTATAATTTGAAAGACAAGGTCTTGAATTTGATTAGCATTCCTGTTGTCCATTGTTGATCTAGAAACAGCCAAGTCAGTTTCCGATAATCACTGTGGTTTTATCTAAAACATATCTCAGATGCTGTTCTTTCACAAACATTCTGTAAGACCTCCTTATCCGCTGGGTAATAAAGTCATTATTCTTTTATTTGAAGTTGTCTGCACATATGAGGTACAGTAATTAGGTTCACCAACCATCCTAGAAAAAGTGCTTCATACCTCACTGCTGAATATCACTATGGTCACCTTTGAAGTTCTCCCCTTGGGAAGCGATACACTGATGCCAGCACCTAGTCCACCTGTCAAAGCAATATTGGAACATTTTTTCTGGAATGGCCATCAGAGCTGTCATTTTTATTTATTGAGGTCTGACAATGAAGTTCCCAAGCTTGCCACATGCACTTACGTTGGCAGCACTGTACAAATGACTGCTGGAACACCCTCCTTACTCACCTAATCTGGCCCACAGTGACTTTTTTCTGACACAAAGATAAAGGAAATATTGAAGGGAAGACACGTGATGACATTCAGGACAACGACGACGGCTCTGATGGCCATTCTTCTGTCCATTCATGTCTACTCCAGTGCACGTGATCCTCAACCCAGGCTTCCACACATCCTGGTCTTTCTCACGTTTCCTTCTAGCTTGAACCCAGTGATTAACACTTCGGTTGTCCACAATTCTACCCTTCCTGCAAAGCCCAGCTCAATTTTAAATGCTCTCAAAAAGTTTTCTGATATGTATCAAGTCAGAACTAATGTGTGTGTCCCCGGTATTTTTATGGCATGTCTTACAGTGAACCCTGAGGTGTGGCCCTCTCCCCATGGTGCATCTCTGCTAAGCGATTATTTGCTGAAGCGAATGGCACAGGACCTGGGATAAGCTCGATAAGGAAAATGTCGGACGGAGCATGGAGAAGCGCTAACATGAAAGTGACAGCAAGATTTCCTAAATGTGAAAGGTTAGAGTCCAAACTCATAACAATGGACAAAAGAGACCAACAAGCCGGGCTCAGTGCCTCAGTCGGTAATCCCGCGCCTTTGGGAGGCTGAGGTGAGTGGATTGCCTGAGCCCGTGGGATCGATACCCACCTGGGCAACTTGGCTAGACCTCATCTCTACAATAAATAAAAAATTAGCCGGGCACAGTAGCGCAGGCCTATAGTTTCAGCTATTTGGAAGGCTGAGGCGGAAGGATCGCCAGAGCCCAGCGGGTCGAGGCTCCAGTCTGGGTGACAGAGCGAGACTCCAACTCAAAAAAAAAAAAAGAGACGAACAAAACACTGTGTATTCACATTTCCATTAACCAGAATCTTTTAATTCAGGATTAATTCTCCAAAATCAAATGTCAGGAAAAACAATAAAAATTCCTTTCATTGAATTACTTGAGAACATATGTCAAAGTTGCTTCATACATTTAAGAGCTATTTTTAAAAGTTGACAGAAAGTACTGTACCTGTGAGTTTTAATTTTGAATTAACAAAACTGTTCATCTACAGAAAAATTAGTTTCTGGTAGCACGAAATAAATTATTGGGAAAGAGCTATTTGTGTGTGTGGTACAAAAAATATTTCAAAAACCAAAATTGTATTATTTAATTGGTTATAAAGCATATTGTCATTTTTTAGGATTATCAGCATAATTCACTTTTTATTTAATGATAGGAAAGAATTGCCTTTGCTTAATGAAAAATGACATCCAAAAGCTGTTTCTGGATAATCTGTGTTTGAGGCAGGAGTTCTGTATACATTGTTTTTAAATCTTCAAATATCATTTGTCTAATTCAGCTTCTATGCGCATTTTAAAGTTCCTCCCACTCAACATGCATTCTTCACGAACAGCAGTTTAAAAGGGATTCGGCATAATCACAAGAGGAACTGCTCTTTCCAAATCTGAATTGGAGATTTCTCAGCTCAGATTGCCCTGGCATATAATGACACTAACTACATTTTTTATATATGTTGATCTATCTTCATGACTCCCAGGTAAAAGATGACACCAGCCCCCATGATGCATTTCCATGGAAACTTGGCTCCATGCAGGGAACATCGGGGCCTTCCTATAGAACCGCCGTTGTCATGGTGATGAGGGCTTCCCCAACGAGCATATGAAATTGACATCTTAGTATTTCCATCAGCGAGCCTCTCTCTCAGCAGCTCGGACAAGGTACATAAGTTGAGTTATTTAGGTCTATTTGATGTTCTGTAACTGTCTTTCAAGCTGTGGATTGCTGCCTCATTTTCATACAGGCTGAAATATAAGGAGATATGATTTACACAGAGTAAGATATTAGGATTTAAAATCATGACATGGATAAGATAATGTGAAATCCAAAATGACATTTCAAAAGGAGCCTAGTGGCACGAAGGGTCTTGTTTGAATCTTCTTTTCAGCCCTTTCAGAAGTCAACTAAATGTCCTATTAGAGAATCTTCTTCTCTAATGGTACATTTGCCTTTACATCATTTTGGTTTTATTGATAGGAAGCCCGAAGAGAAAATACTTCTTTTGATTATTATATCATTACATAAATCATGTAAATCAGGGCTATTGATTAAACTCTCCACCCCTCTTATAAACAGAACAAACAGAAACGAGACGGGACTCTTGTTCACAGCAAACAGGACTCTGCAGGGGGAAGGCAGGTATACACCCCAGGGACCTCAGGACTGAGGAATGGGCTGCCGTAGGGTCCCTGCGCTTCCTTGTTTCTCATGTGTCCTGGACACAGTGCTTCAAAAACCACACAGAGCTGCCAACGGGCATGAACCAAACCACTCCAAGAAGAGCCGGGACCCAGTCAAGAACAGGGAGAAGGATGACCTCGCAACACAGCCTGTTAGGCAATGCCCAGCCTACCCCAACAGAGCACCAACAATCAACCCATCGCCAGTTTCAGGGGTGTCAAGGCGAGGACAAATCTTCCACCCATACCCTGTGTGCTAAGCCAGGTCGTGCCCACAGTTACCCTGCCTGGTGTATAGGCAGGGCAGGGAGGGATTCCCCCGTCCTCCATGTGGTAGAAGCAGGCAGTTCTGACCCTTCACCAAAAGCGTGTCTGCAGGGTCCAGCTGCATCCAGCGAGGTCTGAACCTCTAGGCACTGGGCAGCTCTCAGGGCTGGTCACACTGGACTGTCTCATCCTTGATTACCACAGAGAGTGGTGGAGCACTGAGCCTCCCCCCACCGACTTCAGGACAACACAAGGCACTGCTCACTTCCCTGGGAAGGACAACAAGACCGACGGGGAGAGCTGAGCTTCTAGGGACCTTTGCCAAGGGGCGGGGGCCCACACTGGCTGGGTGGTGTCAGAGGGGCCAGAGGGAAGCTACTCACACTCAACCAATGGACCTGCAGCTATGCCTGGCAGGGGACGTCCTGCCAAAGCAGAAATTTACGTAGAATTCAGAGGCTCATAATCTGATGTTTGAAATGTTCAGGATACAACCGAAACTTGCTTATCATAACACAAACCAGGAAAATCAGAGCTTGATTGAGGGAAGACAATCAGCAGACACTAACAGATCGGGCGTCAACATTATAATTTTAAAGCAGCCATTACAAGAATGCCTCCATATGTCGTCATACATTTATTGAAATACATCAGGAAATAGAAAATCTCAGCAAACTGATAGAAGTTGTAACAAAAAATGAAATCAAATACAACTGAAAGTGACATTAACCAAAATCAGAAAAAATGAAATAAAATCACCCTATTGGATGCACTCAGTGGTGAGGCAGAAATGTCAAGAAACAGAATCAGTGAACTTGATGACAAATTGAGATAACGTATCCCACAATCTGAACAACGAGAAAATAGACTAAGAAAAAAAAGAACAATTAAAAAAGAACAAAAAAGTTAACATTTACTTACTAGGAGGTTCTGAAGGAAGAGAAGAAGAGACTGAAAAGTACTCAAAAAAATAATGCCTGCTGATGTCTTAAGTTCAGCGAAACACGTAAGCCTACAATTCAACAGGCTGAGTGAACCCACATCATAGTGAAACTTCTGAAAACTGAAGGCAAAAAATAAATAAATAAAAAGGAATAAACAACTAAAGCAACCTCAGAAATACAGCATTTCACTTGAGGGGAATCTAAATTCAGAAGTCAGTGTATTTTTCATCTCAAAAATAAACAGTGGGAGAGGGGTCACATATTGGAGATGGCCTGAGTGACTTTTACTTTGGCCTTCTCAGGATATAACATAAAAGCTTGTGAAGCATCTCGAACATTAGAGAGGAAGCGGAGAGACAGCGTCTCCCCACACAAACATACGGCGATGAGGTTGGGCAGCGAGGTGTGGTGGGTCTGTTTCTCCGGCGTGGGCATTGTTCCCTCTTTCCTCTGTCATAACTGGCTGGAAGCGTCCTCTACAACATCCCTTATTTGAGAAGCCTGTATCTAACACCCAGTGAATTCCATCTCTCCGATTCTCTGAGCATCTCTGCACAGTTTGCAAGACATCCTGAATTTGAACAGTGTCTTGTCTCTTGCATTCACCTTCTGCCTTTCAGACTTAATCATCTTGTATAAAGATAAATCATATTCTCCTAAAAAATTTCCTTACTCTTTAGTTATTCAGTCTTTTATGTGCAGCTTATATTTACTGGAGGATATTAAAGGTTGAAAACATATATACATACGACCATGGATGACTTTTAGAATTCCACAATATGATCAGTTCTGGGCAGTACCAGATGCGTAGATATTGGGATTCAGAATATTTGTGTAACTCTTCCACCAGCCACATGAAGCATGGTCCACCCAGGAGGTTTCTGATACCTTTTTACTGAAAAAATTTAAAGACCTCCTGGGTAGTCAAGCCTCCTCCACAGTGCAGATTAATGTTGGTTGATCCAAAAACTAGTAGAACGTATTGTTTATTTCACGATCCCTTCAAAGACAGCAGAGTAATAGAGTGAGAGTGGCTGAATATTTCTAAATGGAATGATAAAAGTGAGGGGAAATCAAGATATTTAACTTCAGTGAAGAAAAATTCTGGGGTCACTTTAAAAGAGTCATCAAACCTATAAGGATTTATGTCACCGTGAAAGGTTATCTGTACTAGCTGGCGACTATATTCCTATGTGAAGTTTTTTTATAGACATGGAGGCACAGGCCACCTTGGAGACAGTGGAAGAAAGTAGCCTGCATGTTCGATCAGCTGACATGAGTCTGGGACCGGGTTTGGAGGGGACAGTTCCGCCTAAGCTCAGATGTACAGCGATAGGGTCTCACCTCATGCTTCTCCCCTTTCTCCACTGCCCTCTCCGAGATGAGGCACCCTGCTCCATCTGCCTGTGGACTCTGCCCTCAGGTGCGCATGGCTAGGTTCCCACCGCACAAGGGCACTTGTGTGTCGGTGACCCAGACCCTCGTCCTGTGAGGACCGTCCTGGAAGGGCATTCCCTCTGCTTCTCAGAGTGTGCTTGGGAAGGACTTACCTTTCCCAAGAGCAGTTACCTTTGCATTCACTCCTGTGTTGAGTTGTTTTCTGGTCATCTTGCTCTCACTACTCGCTTTATCCTGTTTGGGGGATTGCTGCCCAGATTATTCAGACCGAATTTGTTTTTGCTTTAATGACTCTCCCTTCAGAGGAATCCAAATGTTGGATCTCCTGGATAAACTGGGGGAAAACTAAAATGAAACAGTCACATCGTTGCTAGTACTATTCATCTAAGTACTCCGTATCTCGGTATTTAGATGTCAACCAGACACATTGATTATTGTCTCAATCTCTTACCCGCTCCCTACCAATAGGCTCCACTGGGAAGCTTTTCAGATGATTTTTGCACAGTGTTGAAATCATGAGCTTAATATTTGGTAAGAGGTCGGGCTCAGTGGCTCAGCCTGCAATCCCAGCACTTTGGTAGGCCAAGGCAAGTGGATTGCCTGAACCCACAGGTTCGAGACCCATGTGGGCAACTTGGCGAGACCCCGTCTCTACGATAAATCAAAAATTAGCCGGGCGTGGTAGCGTGCGCCTGCAGTTCCAGCTACTTGGAAGGCTGTGGCGAAGGATCGCCAGAGCCCAGCAGGTAGAAGCTGCAGTGGCCGGGAGTGTGCCACTGCACTCCAATCTGGGTGACAGTGAGACTCCAACTCCAAAAATATATATATTAGGTTAGAAAAGACAGAAAAGCATGTAAGCATCCAAGAGTGGAAAATACAATCACTGTCTGAAAGTGATAAAATTATAAATACACACCAAATCAGCTACAAAACTGTTGAAACAGGGGTCACAGTTCTGATGCTTCTGCAAAAATACAAAAATTGATATTTGCATCGAACTGGAAAGTAGAAACCGATAAATGCCGTAAGCAGCTTTTATAAATCAGTTGAAAACACCACTTCCATCCAGAGAGCATTGGAAGAATCTTACTCTTCTCAGAATCAGCCTATGTGCCCCCCCAAGACACGTCTGGTTTGCTGTCCCCATATCAGGACACCAAGTCAGGGGTCCCCACCCCTCGGGCCATGGACCAGTCCTGTCAGGACTGGGGCCACAAGGCAGGAGGTGAGCGTTGGGCTGGCATAACTCCCCTTCCCATCAGATCAGAGTCGTGCTCCATTCCCCTAGGAGCGGGAGCCCGATGGTGACCTGTGCATATGAGGGACAAAGGTCGTGCACTCCTTTTCGGAATCTAATGCCTGGTGATTGCCCCCCACCCCGATCACCCCAACGCCCCCGGAAAAATTGTCTTCCGTGAAACCAGCCCCTGATGCCCAAAAGAATGGGGACTGCTGCTCTAAGTGACCGACCAAAGCGTAGCCTGGTAGCTGGAGTACAGATCACCCGGTCAAGAACTTTTATTAAGTGTAAGAGTGGCTTCAGTTGAGTAAATCGTGATTTTATTGGCATGGCATCATACTCTTGCTTAAATATTTCCACTCCTCAGAAGAAAAGTCATCTATGTTTGGATTTGAGTAAAAAAAAAAAAATGAACCCATGATAGCAGAGAAAACTATAAATGACATAAGTGCCAGGAGGTTGGCCAAGGATGTGACAACACAAGGAGCACCGATTCCCCAAAAGCCATGGTGAAGGAGCCACCCTCCGCTGAGACAGGCCCTGCTCGCCTCACACATGTGTCAGACCCAGGATCGGATCAGAGAGGGGGTCAGTTTTCATGCCTCTGCCGCCCCAACTTTCAGAACCTGCTCTTCCATCAGGGAACAGACGTCAGGACACCATCAGCCTCCTACAGCTTGGAGCTGCTGTTGATTACTTGGAAGATAAGCATTGTGCAGTAAGGAGATGCATCCATCTATGCAAGTTTGGGGTAGCCGTTTAGGGAGGCCCTCCAGAGATGCAGGTGAGCAGGGCCCCCATGAAGAAAGAAGCCAGAAGGAAGCCGGGACGGGACGGAGGGACAGAGGCAGCTCCAGAGGTCCTGATGGACAGAGAGAGAGAATTTCATGGCAGACATTAAGGAACATTAGAGGGGACGTGTTACCAGTTTAAACTGTGAAGACAATGTTACCCTTATTACATAGGGATTTTTAAAGAGCTTCAAATAAACTGTGTCTTTCATGTGAGAGAACAAACGTACCTACTATACGAGTGTAATTCTTAACTAAATGTAGCTTAATTTTTAAACATATAGTCAGAGTAACCAACATCATTACTCAAATCAATTCTTTTTGTATGATAAACAGAGGATCCTTAGAGTATTAAAAGTAGTTGGTTTTATTTACTGATTTTTTAAAAAAAGAATGTATGCATGAGAGATCATTTTCAACGATTTAAGAATAAAGCAAACACAATGTGTTGCTACTATTCAACCTTTCCAAGCATGCAGGGCTAAATTTATAATAGAATTTTCACACTTTCTCATTTGCCTGTTTGTAACAGCATTTTCACACTTTCTCATTAACCTGCTATTACTAAGTGAGACTCAGTAGAACTCTTTAGAGTTTATACAGCTGAATAGATTGGGTGAATATGAACTACACAGATGAAGTTAATAATCTAAATTTTAAGAAAAAGGTAAATATTTTAGAAAATCAATGTGCAAGCAGCAATTTTAAACGGCAACTACCAAGTCTGCTGGCCACCGTGACTTTTATGTGAGCCTATTTCAAACATGTCTTCGATAAATTTGGAGCTGATTTTTCCAGCTGTTGAATCCCTTACAGAAAAAAAAAATGTCTATATCAGAACAGAACTTCCCTGGTGAAATGGCAATTTCTGTAAAACCTTTCCTTCACTATTTATTATTTTCAGGAAGAAAATGACTTCTACATTAAAGGATGTAATGTTTGTTTAACAAACAAACCCCATGCGAAATTAAATTTAACAATTGCTTTTGATTGTGAGGTCTGTGCTGATCACCATGGTGGGTGGTAGAAATAGTAATAAACAGCCTTTAGGCTTGATGATTCCTCCTGAAGAACTGTTTCTGCATGTAAAAATATTTTGGAAGCCACAAATCTCATTAAACTCCTTTAGAAATTCACTTGTAACAAGAAGAAATCAGGCCCGGGAGGGTGAAGTGCCGTGCCCCGGGCCCTGACCTCCTTGGAGCAGTGTGAGCCACACGCAGGCAGCCAGGTCCCCATCTCGGACTGGGGGGCCCCGGACCCCGGGGCTTGGGGCCTCTCTTTGTATCTCCAGGTCTCACACTGCATCACCCAGGGAGCAGAGGTCAACAGAGCACTGTTTTCTAACTTGTTTCTGGATATTCCAGATAATTAAAAGAGCAGGGAGCAGACTGTACTAACAGGCTTTCGCTTTTTTTTTCTTATTTTTGCCATTGTGCTGAAAACATAAAATAATACGGAAGAAATGATACGCAGACAACAGGCATCTGCCTCTGTCTTTTCACCCCTACTGTTATGCTGAAGCAAATACTTAAAGTGTGTCTGACTTCATTCTTCCAGAAGCTTCTCCCGATACTAAACAACATATACTAGTATCTTTTATGCATATAAATAAATAAAAATATTCATAGGTACCCAGCTACAAAATACAATGACTAAGTTCAATTATGCTAGTCTTTAAGCTTTTTAAAAAAATTCTATGTGAGCTTGTTATAAAGTTAGTATTTTGTGGATTACCTCCTATTTCCTGCCAGCTATGATTTTGTCCTCATATTGTCAAATGTGTCATTTATATTCATTTCTGCATTCACTTCTATACTTTCTGTTTGTATATATTGCTTAATTCTAAAAGATACTCTTGAAATGCACTATATTGTGGTCATTATGTAAATACCACTCAGGCAGTGTCGAGTTCTGTCCTATGACCATACTTTTCTTCATGAGTTCTTCGTCAAGAGCCCTGTGAACTTCAGAGTGAATGATCCTGGAGTCTTAAAATCCATCAGTTGCTCAAAACCATGCCCACTCAGTTTGCTGTTCATGCAGACTAAGCTTCCTTTAAGTATTTTTTTGTTCTTTGAGATTGTAAGGTTTCTACGGCATTTGTGGAGCTTGGAAGAGGAATCGTGTTTAATTAGGAAGATCACCAATATTATTCCACTTTTGTTTCATTGAATCAATTCCATCTGCTTGGAGACCTACGCCTGAGGTCACTAACTCTTCCAGTTCATGGAATGTCAGACATACAACCATCATCCATGATCCTCCTTTTACTGGTTTCTTAGTTTCTGCTATTTTTTCATTCTTTTGTTTGCGGAGAGAGCACTAGATAATTTCCTCCAAAGTGGCACATGACAGGAGAATGGTCTTATTCCAAGAATGTCTTAAAATATCTCACTGGCTGATGGCGTGGCTTGGTGCAAGACTTCTAGGTCCACAGTTCAGAACATTTGATAGGAAGCACGGTGACAATTGATATTAACATTCAGATTTACTGCTGTACTTCTATAATTCAAATCACCAGAAATCAACTTATTTTCCAAGTTCTCCCTAAATCTCTGGGTCTCCACAGAGGTGCTATTCACGTGTCTGCAAACAAACCAACAACCCAGCACCCGAGAGTTTCCCTGTGTCCCACGGTGAGCCCCCGGTGAGCTGTCTGCTCCCAAGACCTCCCTTTTCCATAAAGCCCGGTGTGAGCACCTGCACTCCTCACTCCGCAGGGTGCCTGCTCTTTCTCCCCTCCGGAGCACTGCAGGGTCGCTGCTCACTGAGTCAAAACCTTCAGCCACCCAAGACTTGCTCTGATCTCTGGAGTGTTGAGGTCTTCGGGCCTGCCCTCATGTGGGTGTTTGTGCCCCAGTTACATGTTGAAATGTGACACGATGTTGGAGTCAGGGCCCTCTGGGAGGCAGCTGGGTCAGGGACGGATGTGAAGGCATGGTGCAGCCCTGGCAGTGCTGAGTGAGTTTTCACTCCACTAGTTCTCACGAAAGCTGGCAGTTAAAAAGAGCTGGCACCTCCTTCCCCTGCTATCGCTTCTTCCTTCGCCATGTGATCTCTGCACACATCAGCTCCCCATCCCTTTCCCCCAGAAGTGGAAGCAGCCAGAAGGAAACTCTCACCAGGAGCGGAGCAGATGCTGACGCCATGCTTCCTGTACAGGACCATGAGCCAGTTAAACCTCCTCTGTGTACGTTACCTGGTCTTGGTACTCCTTTACAGTAACCAAAAAGAACTAAGGCCGGGCTCGGTGGCTCAGCCTGTCATCCCAGCACTTTGGGATGCCGAGATACGTGAATTGCCTGAGCCCACGTGTTCGAGACCCACCCAGGTGACTTGGCGAGACCTCGTCTCTACAATCAATCAAAAATTAGCCAGGTATGGTAGCACGCACCTGTAGTTCCGGTTACTTGGAAGTCTGAGGCGGAAGGATCGCTAGTGCTCATCCACTTCAGTCTGGACAACAGAGTGAGACTCCAACTCAAAAAACAAAACAAAAAAAAAGAACTAAGACGGAAAGATGCTGAAACACAGAGAATCCTGCCCTCATACCTGCTTTTTAAACAGTGCCAGGTGGGTTTCAGAGCACCATGATTCTACACTCACAAACTCGTAGATACAGGGTCTGACAATTAAGTTCACGAACTCATCCTAGAACAAGTGCTGCATACCTCATGGCTGAACACCACTATGGTCACCTTTGAAGTCCTCCCCTTGGGAAGCTATGCACCAACACCAGCACCTTGTCTACCTGTCAAAGTGGTTTTGGAACTCTTTTTCTGGAATGCCCATCAGAGCTGTCGTTCCATTACCCTTGATGTCCTGAATGTCATCAAATGTTTTCTTTTCGATATTTCCTGTATCTTCAGGTAAAGAAAAAAGTCATTGGATGCCAGATCAGATGAGTAGGGAGGGTGTTCCAATGTAGTTATTTGTTGGCTGGTGAAAAACTCCCTCACAACCAGTGTCGTGTGAGCTGGTGCATTGTCATGATACAAGAGCTCCTTTGGGACCATTTTTGCACACACCTTTCTCATGTCAAGATTTTCAGTTAAAATTTTCCTGACCATGCTAAAATATTTCTCTACCAGTGTTTATTTGGTTATTTATTTGGTATGCTTCTCACAGTCAATTGACAATCTTGGCACACAACTCAATAAATTTTTGCAATGTTTTTGGTCAGTTTTGCTTATTGCTGACCATCCTGACCTGTCTCCATCAGTGATGGCTTCTCTCCCCTCAGAAAAACATTTAATTCATTTGTGCACTCTGCTTCCCTCGTGGCATTATCCCCATAAACATGGACTCACATGTCCCTGATTTCACTTCCACTCTTTCCAAGTCTAACAAGAAATTTAATGTTTGTTGGTTGCTCTAATTCAAGCTCTGACATTCTCATGACAGCACACAAAAACATGCAACGATAATGAATGCCACTCAACAAGACACCGTCACACGTCGACATGAACGCAGCTGTGAGACACTTTACCGAGTTATGTGCACACAAGCCTTCGGTGGTGAGTTTGCAAGCTTAATTGTCAGATTTCTCAAGCCACTCTCTTGTTGCATGTGTAAGATCCAGAATTTGTCACAAGTTAGGCTAGAGGATGAATCTGAGGGATGATACAATGCAAGTTTCTACTGCCCATCCCCTCAGAAGACAGGCTCATTGTCTCCAAACCGCAGGACACGGCCATCCCTTCCTCTTACTTATGAAGAACTTCTTCCTAGAGGAGACTTCAAGTCTCATGCAGATAAATTCCTTCAGACATAAATATGTGTGTGTGTACTTGCCACAGGGATTCCACAAGTAAGGAGCTGTTATGCATGCTTGCAGTTTGAAAAAGAGGGTGTCAGTGAGTGCAGGGGTGATATCTGATTTAAAGGATCAAATGGGAAATATTGGATATTGATTGCTTCCTTTAAGATAAGGTCCCAGAATTTGATTCATGATTCAATTTGAAATAATATATATATATTTCTTAAAAACATATATTTAAAGAATATAACATTATTAAGTAGATATTATATTATTTAATAGCAAAAAAATACATTTGTAAATTATAAGAAATGTACACTGAGAAGAAAAACTATTTCTAGATTTTAAAATAGAATTCCCAGGGAAGGTAGAAGATAATTAACACATGGTTTTTTGTTTGTTATAGACACAGGGTCTCGCTCTGTCTCCCCTGCTAGAGTGCATTGGCACAATTATAGCTCACTGCAGCCTTGACCTCCTGGTCTCGAGCATTTCTCCCTCTTCAGCCTCCCAAGTGGCTGTGAGTATAAGCGTGAGCCACCACGTCAGGCTAATTTTTTTTATTTTTATTTTTTGTAGAGACAAGTTCTCGCGACATAACCCAGGTTAGTCTCAAACTCCTGGCCTCAAGTGACCCTTCCACCTCAGCCTTCCAAAGTGCTGAGGTTACAGGAGTAAGTCACCCTCCCTTGCCTACGTGTTTTTTTTCCATAAAAAACTTCCCTACAGTAGGTCAATTCCATGAAAATGAGTAAGTATATTGGCAAACTTCCAAAGTACAGAGCGGGATTCTTCATTTAAAAATAGAGCGATCTAACTCTTAAAAGACCCGATTGCACTTTCAATGCACTCTAGCAGGGGAGACAGAGCGAGACCCTGTTGGATGGTTACCTGTTAGTTTTTACTAAATGTCTTCCACGAATCCAGGTTCTATGAGTTCAACATATGTAGAAATGTCAGATTCCTCTGGCTTTAGAGACCATCTGCTTGTAATGAGCTAGCAGAATTGCTCTTCCTGCCTGAAAGGACATGCGTGTGCTGAAACCAAGATCCCATCCAGCCCTGCAAAGGGTGCTGGTTAGCCGCTTGCCCCTAGCAGTCAATTAAATGAGCAGCTTGTTTCTGAATCCTGTTCTTCTGATCCTATTAGTGGAAACATCACAAGGGTGAAAACCTGCTTAGAGGCAGATTGGGTCTCTAGTGATTCACCTCCGACGATGTGAAGATGCTTCTCTTGTTATTGTTAACATCAAGGTCATCTGCTGCCCTTAATTGACTAACTGTTCTAAAGACTGAGTGATTGGTAGTGACTGTACAATAACACACGGAACAATAAAATGTGGTACTTGAACCTTTGCAGATGATAAAAACAGGCTGTCCTCTTATTTTTTAAACAAACATTTTCTGAGTCCCTAACAGGTAAAATAAAATAAAGAGGTGTGCTTTACCCTTCATGAAGTCACCATCTAGTCAAAAATAGAGATGTTCTGATAATTGCTAGACGGGACCAGAGATGGGGATCAGCCAGTTTCGGTAGCAAATTCATCCATCTTTATTTTATTGGACCACGACATACCATGACATGATTGCAGTTTTTCACAAGACAGAAATCTCAGGACGCCTAAGTCCACAGGTCAAGGAACTCCTGCCACCTTCAGATCCAATGCTTGCTGACATTCGGATGTCTGCCGGAAGTCTTCCAGCGTGAAGGGGGCAGCTCTTCACAGCTGCATCAGACCCCTGCCACCTGCTCCCCCACTTCCACACGAGGCCAGAGGCTCAGACAGAAGGTGCACTTTCCGAGTCCCAGTCTTTGCTGGGAGGGGCGGAATGAACTGAATTTACGAATAAAGGCAGGTTTTTAAGGAATTTTGGTAAGGGAAAAAAAACACCTGCAGGGGATAAAATCCTGTCGGCCATTTTAATTAATTAGTTAATTTTTTATGTTTTTATATTTTTTATTTTAAAGATGTGGGGTACAATTCAGGGTGAGGTACACAAACGTTCATTATGGCAGGTGGCCTTGTGGATGAGGTGTGTCCCCCCCCACCCAGCAGATTCCTACGACTGCCAATTCGGCCTTCCCTAGCCCCTGGGGCAGTTTCCTGCTATTGAAAATCCTTTTTCTTATAGTATTATGATAATTGCTCAAGGTCTGCTTATGAGTGAGAAGCTGTGATACTCAGTTCTTTGTTTCTGTGATAGATCACTCAGTATTATAAACTCTAAGTCCATCCAAGATGATGTGAAGTTCATAATTTTATCCTTTTTTATGACTGCATAATATTCCATCATGTATATGTGTCACATTTTTTTTATCCAGTCCTCTTTTGATAGGTAGTATGATTGGTTCCATGTTTTTGCTATTGTGAATAATGCTACAGCAAACATGCATGTGTAGATATCTTTTTCATAGAATAATCTGAGTTCCTCCAGGTATATTCCCAGTAGGGAGATTGTGCGATTATATGGGAGGTCGATTTTTAGATCTTTTAGGAATCGCCACACTGTTTTCCACAGAGGCTGTACTAGTTTGCACTCCCACCAGTAGTGTAGAAGTGTTCCCTTTTCGTTGCATCCTCTCCAGCATCTGTTGTTTTTTGAGTTACTGATGATGGTCATCCCTGGAATTAGGCAGTATCTCAGGGTGGTATTAATTTGCATTTCTTTGATGATTAGTGAGGCTGAGTATTTTTCCATGTATCAGCTGCTTGCATGTCTTCTTTTGAGGAGTGCCTATTCATGTCTTTTGCCCACTTTGTAATGGGACTGTTTGTTTTTTTCCTTTTGGCACATTTGAGTTCCTTGTAGATCCTCAATGTTAGGCTTTTGTCAAATATACAGTTGACAAATATTTTTTCCCTGTCTATGGGCTGTCTCCCCACTCTCTTGAGGGTTTCTTTGGCTTTGCAGAAGCTTGTCAGTTGGATGAGGTCCCACTTGTCTATCTTATCTCTTATGGCATGGGCACTTGGGGTTTTGATCAGGAACTGGTTGCCAGTTCCAATTTCCATAAAGGTGTCTCCTGCACTTTCTAAGGTTCTTATAGCTAGAGGTTTTACGTTTAGGTCTTTGATCCATTTAGAGTTGATTTTTGTGAATGGTGATAGGTAGGGATCCTGTTTCAATCTTCTGCATGGGATCAGCTAGTTTTCCCAGCACCACTTAATGAACAGGTTCTCCTCTCCCCAGTGTCTGGTGGTGTAGGCTTTGTTGAAGATGAGTTGGTGGAGAAATTGAGGTTTTGCTTCTGGAATCTCTATCTCGCTCCATTGGTCTACATGCCTGTCCTTGTACCAATACCAGGCTGTTTTGATTATTGTAGCTCTGTAATAAAATTTAAAGTCTGGGAGTGTGATACCTCTTGCTTTTTTTGTTTGTTTGCTTGCTTGCTTTTTTGCTGAGAATTGTTTTGTCTATTCCTGGTCATTTATGTTTCCATGAATTCCTGTATTGTCGTTTCCAGGTCTGAGAATAATGCTGCTGGTAATTTAATGGGTACTGCCTTATATCTAGAGATTGCCTTGGGTAGGATGGACATCTTAACAATGTTGAGCCTTCCAATCCATGAGATGAAATAGGCTATTTCATTTTAAAACATCCATTTCTGCAAATATTTTAGGAGTAATTCCTGTCTTCCACAGCAGCAATTATAGTACAGATAACTACAAATTCTTACAGGAAAGAAGAACTAAACTCATCCACACTTTATAGCATTAAATCAATAAACAAATATTCTTTTACAAGCAAAAGCTTAAGGCAAACTGACAAACAACATGAAGAATAAAAATCGAGATGGCAGGAGTGGCGAAGTTGTGTTGGTCAAAAAGGACATTTCCAGGTGGTGGGCATACATTTCACTTAAAAATAGATCCAAGGCGAAAAAGTTAAACTGACACTCACAGAAGGAAAAGCACATCACAAAACTTGACAAGCTGAAAATAATATTATATTTCTGGTCTTTGAAATTCTGTCAAATGTCTACTATGGCTCATGCAACCTACTCTGGGCTGTGTCAGAAACTTGTTGTTTTTAATTCATTTCACCTACTTTTGTTGTCTAATTCATTTCACTTTTTGTTGTTGTTTTTTGCCGGTGTTTTTTTTGTTGTTGTTGTTTAATTCATTTCATTTTTTGCCGTTTTTGTTATTGTTGTTTTTTGTTGTTGTTTAAATCATTTCACTTTTGTTTAATTCGTTTCACCTACTTTTCTCGTTTAATTATGTCACTTACTTTTGTTGTTTTTAATTCATTTCACCTACTTTCTCTGAGTCACTCTTTCTATGATACCAGCCCACACACATGCGCATGATGACAATACCCACAAGAATTTTCCAGACCCGCTTGGTTCTGTTTAAAAAGATCTCAGCCTGGGAGGCTGAGGTGAGTGGATTGCCTGAGCCCACGGGTTCGAAACCCGCCTGGGCAGGTGAGACCTCATCTCTACAATAAATCAAAAAATCAGCCGGGCATGGTAGGGCACGCCTGTTATTCCAGACGTTAGGAAGGCTGAGGCGGAAGGATCGCCGGAGCGAGGCTGCGGTAGCCAGGAGCGGCCACTGCACCCCAGTCTGGGTGACAGAGTGAGACTCCAACTGAAAAAAAAAGCGATCTCAGCCCTGTCTGCCCATAGCAAGCTACACGCCATGTCTCACAGCGTCAGGCTCTTACTTGACTTTTGCTTTGTCCTCATCTTTCAAAATGTATGGCGTTGAACATGAGTTGGAACCACATTCTTTCATTATATTGGTCCTGACATTTATTTCATGTTTATTCCATAGAAATGGTTTGCGATGAAGGAAAGAAAATTCTGTTTATCTAATTTCACTGTGCCACAGTACTTGAAAGCTGGATATAGACTACATAATTTTAAAAATCAGTACTTGGTAGAAGAAAATTACCTGTATGTCTTAAGCTCACTATAAGAAAGAAAAGCAAACAACTACTCTGCTAGCAAAAAATAGAAAGCAAAGCAAACAGCAAGAAGGCAATAAACTTCAATGATATCATGCATCCATAAGAAAAAGTAGATTGACTCAAATAATAAACCCAAACCCTATGCCATCTAAATATAACAGATCACAGGCAAAGACAAAAGTCGAAAATCTAGAGTATTATGATAGGCACAAGTAATATTATGAGAATGAACTCAAACAAAAGATCAACAAATAAAAAGAAAGATGCTTTTGCTCTTAATAATGAGCAAAATAAAATTAGAAATAAGATGATTAAGCAGAAAAAACACGCCATATTTTATTATGGCTTGTATAATCTCCAGATAAAGACATGACATGCATGAATTTTCCTATACTGATACCTTGGGTAACATAGACACACGGTATAATACATAATATAGGGGCAGCTCACAGAAAAAAATTAATATTGCTATATTTAAGAGGAAAAAATCATTCGGCAAGAGACAAGCACACATTCAAAGCAAAAGCAAGACTAGAATATCTAAGTAAGACAAGAAGCTTTAATTATTAGTCATGAGAACGCACTCAAGACAAAGTGAATTCACCTGTCATTAACGGGCTTGCGGACTAGTTACTAAAATAGACTTTCATAAAACCATAATGGAAAAGATAACACAGTAATAACATAGTTCCTTGTACGGTCCAGCCCAAGGGGACATTAGCAAAAGAAAATGATGAAACAACCAAGAAATGCTTGTGTCATTCCTTCTTTGTTCCGGTTCCCTTGTTCTCAAATGGCATGACCTTGAAAGACACTTAGCCTTGATTCGAAGGTGGGGGGGTCCTTTCTCAGACCTGAATACTAGGCATACCCAGATGGCATCCTGCGCTGGACACCTGGCTCCGCCCAGATAAACTGTTGCTGTAGCCTCCCTGATCTCTTTCACGTTTCGCTATTTTATGGACTGGAACATATCTGATACAAATTAATGAAAGGATTTTAATGCTGGCAGATGGCTCCCGAGGACTCGAAGATGTTCCAATACCTGTTTTACAGAAGTCATCTGCTGGGCCATTATTCCTAGCCATTGTGAGCTGGTAATCAGCCCGGGCGCTCCCTCCTATTTCATTAGTCTTCTGCTGCAGGCAAAATGAAGGCGCTAAATGGTAAGTTAATTGTTTCTTTGCTGCTATACTTCCCTGGGGCACATTTTGTCATCGTTAAGGCTGATATATGAAGATAGGCACTTGATGGTTGTTGCCAACTAGAAGCACGGATGTGTTTTTATTTTTACCACCCACAGAAATAGGCTCGGCTCCTTTCTCCAAGCTTCATATTGCTTTAAGGACTTTCCTTACCTGGAAATAATCCTTCTACCTGGGGGAAAGATGTGCTCATATCAAAGCTTCCATGAGAGTTCATTGAAAAGCAAGTAGACTTAGTGTTTACTCGTGTAATTAGAATAAGTGGTACTTCCACCAGAAGGGTGGACTGGGGAGCTCTGTGTGTCTGTTTTCAGGGAAACAATCATGGCTGGTGCAAATCATTTTAAAAATTACGTTTTTTTGACTTGTCCTAAAGACATACTGCAAATGAGAAGATGAGGCAGGGTGGTGAGTGTGGGTTAGACACAGATAGATGCATTTTTAGAGGCAGGTTTTAGTTTAAGGTAGGGAAGCATCCAGGGATCTTGTCTACTGGCTACACTGCCCTAGGGGCTAGAATATGGACCTGTCAAGCCTCCCTGCTGGTCAGAGGAAAGCCCGTCAAGGTGGTTCCTGGACTGGGAATCAAAAGCTATAGAAATGTTAATCAGACCACCTTTTCACTCATGAACTTGAATACTCACAAGTCTAGCAAGTCTCCTATCAAAGCCAAATGTCCATTCTGGGAAAAGGCCACTCCCTTGCCCATCCAAGGAGGAGGGATGGTAATCTCACCACAGTGGATATCCATCTTAACCCACCCTCTTCAGCATGTCAATTATTGGGAAAATGTGTCAAGCTTTTAGTCAAGAGCAAAAGAGCAGTTTTTCTTTCAAGAGATCTGTCCATGCCAGGTCCCTGGCATGAATCCCTCTTTTCTTCTCTTTCGTTAATAAATTCTGCTTTAGAAAACTTGATCATTCTGAAATTCCTTTCAGTAGTGGGTCAAAGAACCCACAAGATTTGCACCGCACTCCACTCAGCAACAGAAACATTTATTTGAGAAAATCTGCTAAAGGTCACTAAGAACAGCAAGAGTCTGTTCCACTTGGGACATGACTTGCTTTCATTTTTATTTTTTTGAGTCGGATTCTCACTCTGGCGCCCAGGTTGGAGTGCAGTGGCACACTCACTTAGAAATAAAAATGATTAGAAGAGAATACTACGTATAACTGTGTGCCAGCAAATAAGATACTTTAGATGAAACAAATTATGAGAAAGCCACAAACTACTGGAACTGACTCAAGAAAAAGAAAAAAATATGAATAAATCTACACAAAGAAAGGCGATAAGCTAGTTTAAAAAAAAAACTACTTATAAAAAAAAGCCCAGGCTTAGATGGCTTTACTAGCAAGTTATACTAAACATTTACAGTAGAATTGATAACAATCTTTCACAAAGGTTCCCCCCAAAATCATAGTAAACACTCTCCAAATCATTCTAAAATATCAACATTATACCAAATCTAAACCCAACAAATGCATCACAAGAAAAATGATATACATCTTTTTTGAATATAGATTTTATAACTTCACAACAAACTACTAGAAACTGAATACAGCAACACCATGGACAAGTGGAATTTATCCCAAAAATGAAAGTTTATCATAACATCAGAAATCAATATATTACACTATATCAATAGAGTAAAAAGCTATATTATCATCCCAAGAGTTGAAAAAATGTATTTGACAAAACCCACCATGCTTTCATGACAAAAAACATTCAAGAAATTAAGAATAGAAAGTAATTTCCTCAACTTGTTAAGGGCATCTACAAAAAAATTAAACTAAATTAAAAAGCTATCATAATTTATTATGAAAGACTGAGTGCTTTCCACCTATATGAGAACTAATAAACAAAGACTTATCTGCTCTCACTATTTCTATTCAACATTTGTATTGGTCATTCTAAGTAGGGCAAGAGGTGAAAAAATTCAAGAAAAGGTGATTCAGATTGGAAAGGAAATAGTAGAATTTTTTCTCTTTGCCAATGAAATAATTTTATATATGAGAAAATAGTACAATATCTACTACAAATTATTACAGCTAATAAAGGAATTCACTGAGGTTGCAGAATATAAGATAAATATTTAAATAATTTTATTTCTTTACACTTGCAATGAACATTGGAAGATAAAATTAAAAGCATAATTTCATTTATAATAGCATCAAAAATAAGGAAATACTTAAGAATAAACACAATAAAAATCAAGCAATGCTTACTCTCTATAAACTAAAAACACTGTTAAATTTAAAAAACTATATAAAGAAAAACAATTTTATGTTGATTGATCAGAAGACTTAACATTGTTAAGATAGAAATAATCTCCATATGCATATATATTCAATACAATCTCTAAAAATTCCAGCTGGCTTCTCTGAACAAATTGAAATATTGACTCTAAATAAACATGGAAAATCAAATCTTAAACCCAAATGGTCTTTAAAATAAGAAAATAGTTGGAGAATTCATACTTCTCAATATTAAGGTTTACTAAAAAATCTACAGTAACTCATACATATGGTACAGATATAAAGATAAACATAAAATCAATGAAAATTGAGAGTCCAGAAATAAATCTTCCCACTTACAGTTAACTGACTTTCAACAAGGATATAAATGGAGAAAGAAGAGTCATTTTAACACATGATTTTAGCACACGTGAATATCCACATACAAAAAAGGAAACTGTACCTCTTCTTCATACCATGAAATTAACTCTAAATGACTTGAAGACCTAAATGTTAAAGAAAAAATTATAAAATGCTTAAAAGAAAATGTAAGTGTCAATCTTTGGTATCCTGGACTAGGCAATGGCTTCATAAATATCACACTGAAACAAAAGTGACAAAGAAACTATACATTTGACATAATTATAATCAATTGTATTTCAAAGAATGCCATCAGCAAGTTGAAAAGACAACCCACAAAATGAAGAACTTTTTTTTCAAAGGATCTATATGAGAAGGAAATTGTTTTTAGAATACATAAAAACCCTTACAACTTCATAACAAAAAGACAATGCAATTAAAAAATAAAAGATTTGAACAGACATTCTCCATAGGAGACATGCAAATGGGTAATAAGCACAGAAAAACATGATCGCCATTATTAACCAAAAGGAAAATGCAGCTCAGTGCTCACAGGCGATGCCACAGTACACCCACTGAGATGCCTACAATAAAGAAGACATGACAACAGGAATTGGCGAGGGTGCAGTGGAATGAAAGCTTTAGCACGTTGCTGGTGTAAAAGTAAACTGGTGCAGTTGTGTGGAAAACAATATGGAAACTCCACCAAAGGTTAGACAAAAGGGTTGCTGCATGACCCATCAGTTCCACGTCCAGGCACACACCCACGAGAACAGATACCTCCACGAAAGCTTGCATGTGAATGTGCACAGCAGCACATTCACAACTGCCAAGTGGTGTCAGTGATCCAAATTTTCTTCAGCTGATAAACGCGTAAATAGAATGTGGTATATCCATGTAATGGTACAATATTTAACAAAAATAAAGATGAGTGAAATGCTGATACATGCTACAGCATGCGTAAACACTGGAAACCTTCTCCTAAGTGGGAAAAAAGTCACCGGTTGTGTGATTCCATTTGTGTAAAATGCCCAGAATAGAAAGAAAAGAAAGAAAGAGAAAAACTACAGAGAGATTTTTCCTGCAGCAACAGAGCCTGGGAGTCCATCCTGGCTAAGTATCGACACTCCTTTGCCCGCTTCCCTTCCTCCCTCTCCTCAAGAAAATAGTTTGCCTCCCAACCACACACATGATAGAGAGAGGAGTAGAAAGGTCGCCCACAGCTGGGAGGTTGGGGGGGAATTTGAAAATGACTGTGAACGTGAGTTATTTTTAGAGATGATGAAAATATTCTAACTGATTGTAGTGATGCACAGATAACCCTAATACACCAAGACACACTCAGCTTTAAATAGATGAAGTTACAACTTCAAAAAGAATCGATTGTTACAAAGGCTTAGCTACTTATCCCCTAATTAAAATTACAACACACACTTGTATGGAAACAAACTTGAAAACCTTAAGGAAATGGAGGACTTTCTGACATCATACAACCTGCCTAGGTTGAAACAAGAAGAAATTGAGACCCCAAATAGACCAATAACAATCAAGGAATTTGACTATGTAATAAGAAAACTACCAACAAAAAAAGAAAAACCCTGGACCAGATGGCTTTCCAGCAGAACTCTACAAGACATTTAAGGAGGAGCTGATACCAATCCTATTGAAGGTATTCCAGGCAATTGAGAAAGACGGAACTCTCCCCAAATCATCTTATGAAGCTAACATCACATTGATACCCAAGCCAGGTAAAGACCCAACAAAGAAAGAGAGCGACAGGCCAATATCTTTGATGAACATAGATGCTAAAATTCTCAACAAGATCCTAGCAAACCGGATTCAACAACACATCTCAAAAGTCATCCATCATGACCAAGTAGGCTTCATCCCAGGGATGCAAGACTGGTTCAACATTCTTAAAACCATAAATGTATTAAATACATCAACAGATGTCAAAACAAAAACCACATGATTATATTATTATATGCAGAAAAAGCTTTTGATAAAATCCAGCACCCCTTCTTGATAAAAACCCTCAAACATCTAGGCATACGGGGAACATAATAGCAAAAGTCATCTACGCGAAACCCACAGCCAGCATGCTCCTAAATGGACAAAAATTGGAACCATTTCCCTTGAAAACCGGAACAAGACAAGGATGCCCACTATCACCCCTCCTGTTCAATAGAGTATTGGAAGTCCTGGCTAGAGCAATCAGAGAAGAGAAGGCAATCAGGAATATTCAAATAGGAAAAGAGGAAGTCAAGCTATCTCTCTTTGCAGATGACATGATCATGTACCTTGAAAACCCAAGAGAATCTGTCAAAAACCTCCTTACACTGATAAAGGACTTTGGCAAAATCTCAGAATATAAAATAAATATACAAAAGACAACCACATTTCTTTACACCAATAATAAATAAATGGAAACCCAAATAAAAAGCACAATTCCATTCACAATAGCCACAAAAAAAAAAAAGAAATACCTTGGCATCTTCCTAACCAGAGACATGAAAGACTTTTACAATGAAAACTACAAAACTCTGCTCAAAGAAATCAAAGATGACACAAACAAGTGGAAAAATATCCCATGCTCTTGGATTGGAAGGATCAACATTGTGAAGATATCCACCCTACCTAAGGCAATCTACAGATTTAATGCAATACCCATCAAATTACCGGCAACATTCTTCTCAGACCTAGAAAAAACAATACAGGAATTCATGTGGAAACACAAATGACCAAGAATAGCCAGAACAATCCTCAGCAAAAAACAAAACCAAACAAAAAAAACAGGCAGTATCACATTACCAGACTTCAAACTTTACTATAAAGCTATTATCATCAAAACAGTTTGGTATTGGTATAGGAACAGGCATATAGACCAATGGAATAGAATTGAGATTCCAGAAGCAAAACCTCAATTTCTCAACCAACTCATCTTTGACAAAGCCTCCACCACCTACCACTGGGGAGAGGAGAACCTATTCAGTAAATGGTGCTGAGAAAACTGGCTGACCATATGCAGAAGACTCAAACAAGATCCCTATCTGTCCCCATATACAAAAATTAACTCTAAATGGATCAGAGACTTAAATGTAAAACCTCAAACCATAAGAACCTTAGAAAATGCAGGACACACCCTTATGGAAATTGGAACTGACGTCCAATTCCTGAGCAATACCCGAAACCCACAGGCCATAAGAGATAAGATAGACAAGTGGGACCTCATTAAACCGACAAGCTTTTGCAAAGCCAAAGAAACCATCCAGAGAGCAGGGAGACAGCCCACAGACTGGGAAAATGTATTTGCCAACTCCAGGTCTGACAACGGTCTAACATCTTGTGTCTATAAGGAACTTAAAAGGTGCTGAAAAGAAAAAAACAAACCACCCCATTATAAAGTAGGCAAAAGATATGAACAGACACTTCTCAAAGGAAGACATCCGAGCGGCCAACAGACACATGAAGAAATGTTCAACCTCACTAATCATCAAGGAGATGCAAATTAAAACCACACTGAGATACCACCTAACTCCAGTGAGACTGGCAATTATCAATAACTCAAAAAATAACAGATGCTGGAGAGGATGTGGTGAAAAGGGAACACTTCGACACTGCTGGTGGGAGTACAAACTAGTGCAGTCTCTGTGGAAAGCAGTGTGGTGATTCCTAAAAGCTCTAAATATCAACCTCCCATATGACTCTGCAATCCCCCTACTGGGAATATACCCTGAAGAACTCGAATCACTCTATCAAAAAGATACCTGCACATGTATGTTTATCTCAGCATTGTTCACAATAGCAAGGACCTGGAACCAACCATGCTGTCCATCAAAAGTGGACTGGATTTAAAAAATGTGGTACATATACACGATGGAATACTACGCAGCCATAAAAAAGAAAAAAATCATGAATTTCGCAGCAACCTGGATGGAACTAGAGTCTATAATACTGACAAAAAGATCTGAGTATCACATGTTCTTACTCATATAGTGGACCTTGAACATCTATTATCATACTTTAAGAAAAGGACTGACAGTGATGGAAAACTATGGGGGCAGGTAAGGGGGGAAGGGAGGTGGGACTAATGGTAGTCAGTATCTGTCTGGGGACAGGGAGACACCCCTTATCAACAAGGGTGCCTGAACGATCCATATTTGTAAACCTGACCCCTAACTGTACCCCACAATTTTAAAATTAAAAATTTTTTTAATTACAACACAATCCATTATGAATGTATTATGTCAAAATCAAGCTATGGCAAGAGTTATTGCTCAAAACAAGTTAAAAATTTAGTAGATGGCCATATCAATACAAAAGTTTTTTTTTTACCTCTGAAAGCCAGTTACTGAAAAAAAAATAGAGATCTCTATACTGAGAGCCCATCGGGTTGGTTGAGGGATATTATAGCACAATAATGGAGAGGACTCTGCACTCTGATAAACATTTAAGAACTGAATTGTCCACCTGGTTGCCACTAGCTGCGTGTGGTTGTTTATTTCCTCAGTTGCACTTGCTGCTTTCATGTCTGCATTAGCCAAGGGTGGATCTTGGCTGCTGCTTGGAGATCCCAAACATGACATATCCCCATCATGGAAGAAGCTTCTACTGGACAGCATTGCTCTAGAACTTTCGGTCAGTCTTTAAAATGATAAAATGCCATCATATCCATTTAAAATCAGAACTTCTGAACAATGTGAAGGAATTACAGCATCTGAGACATTTCTACTTTATAGCTCATAGAACTATAGTAGAGTTAGACTACACACACACACACACACACACACACACACACACACACACACACACTGTCTTTCTCTCTCTCTCAACATATATATATGAATATACACACACAATTGTACAACAGGGGTGTTGGTACTGGCTAATACACACGTGGCATCTCAGTTTGTTAGGGCTGCTGTAACAAAATATAATATCACAGACTGCACGGTTTAAACGACAGACATGTATTGCTCACAGTTCTGGAACCAGGAAGTCCAAGATCCAGAGGCCCCCAGACTTGGTGTCTGATGAGGAGTCTGCTTCCCGGTTCACACATGGATTCCTCTCCCTTCCTCTTCACATGATGAGAGAAGTGAGGGAGCTCTCCGGAGCCCCTTTTATTAGGGTACTAATTCGATTCATGGGGCCTGCCATCACTTCCCAAGGCCGCATCTCCCAACACCATTACCTTGGGGTTAGGGCTTCAACATATGTATTTGGGGGATATGACCACACAGACCGCAGCTGATGGCATTATGAGAGCAAAGTGCTGTCAGTGCTGCCCAGGTCTCTTGTGCTTGGCTTTTGGTTTCAGAGAGGTTATGACGATCACTTTGGATCGGTGGACAGAGCAAGGGAGAGATACTGGTGAGTGCCGAAGAGTAAGATAATCTACCTGATAACTAAGCTGTTCTAGCAGTCTTCGCTGCTTCAAGTCTTATCTTCCAGAATTAGTATTTCCTGGAACACAGAGCAAGCGATATTTGCATGATCATAGAAGTGTTTAGTACAAAGAAATATCCTTCATCCAGAGTTGTTTATTGTTGCAGCATGAAAGTATGGTGAATTGCTTCACACAAGCTCAGCAAGTTATACTGGTTCAAATTCTCAAAGTTAGGTCCTACGGATATCCGCAGCTGTTCTTGATCTATAAGGTATTCCAAAGAGACCACAGCAGTAACACCCAGGTAGGAGGCAGAAATATTGAGGGCAGTAGAAAGAGAGATAAAGACAGAGGCTCAGCTCTTAACACCATGCCAATGCAGCAGGCGCTAATAAAAATTCACAATAGGACTAGACATCGAACAACTGAGCGTATGCTTTGGAAGCTGTCTCATCACATTAATATCGCCTCATCAGTTAAGATGTAAGAACCCTTCAGTTGAACATCATCCAGGGACACCTTGAAGTCGTCACTGCTGATGGAGCAGGAAGTTGCTATGGGACAGCCGGGTGACCGCATGCTTCCTGTGTCCGGCTGGACAGCAGGTGTTTCTCAACAGGACTCTGCTGAGATCAACCAGATACCGGAAAGAGCCATGGAAACCTCAGCCCTAAGCATGTGAATGTCCCCACACGGCTATAGGATTCACACTGAGGGAAGGCAAGGAAGCCTGGACATCACACAGGTAAGAACTATATGGAGAAAGACGCACATAGTCATACGCAGTATTGCAACACAGGTCGGAAAATTCCAGAGTTTCATTGTGTGCAAAGAGATAGAACTAAGCCACTTTAGTGAACAACTCTCTTTCACAAATGCTTTTTCTTAACAATTGGTATGGCAAATTTCTAGCAGGGAACTCTAATAAGAGTATAACAAGCAAACTTACTGATGTTTCTTGGTCAACAATAGAAGCAAACGGAGAAAGGGAAATGTCAGAAGACTCATTCATGTCAGACTGACTCGGCATCTTATGAGATCTAACGGCAAAGGTAGCAGGTTGTAGTGTAGGAGATACCAAAAGTATGAGTGCTGAGTTGAACACATTTCTGGCAATTTCCATATAGCTTTACATAAATAACTCTATCTCTGACCCTCAGAGTCAGAGACAATGAGAGTGTTGGATTCAATGATCACTAACTGTATGGCTAGACCCAAAATGCTAAGATTCATATATAAATCCAGGAGTTATATTTAGAACAAAAAGAACAGTGCCTGTGAAAGAAATGAGAAATCCAGGATAATTGTTTGGGGAGAAGGAAAAAGAAGACGCAAAAGCCACAACTATGGCATGCTTGGCTCCCAAAGCCCAGAGTGTATATACAGTTTGTCATGGAGGTATCGGCAGGTAGAGCTTCTAGGGCTAAGGAGAGGTCATTTCCAGAAAAAAAGTTGTATCAGCAAAAGTGTTTGAGTCTCTGAGTATATAAATGCTGAGAGTAATTATGCTGAGGAGTATATAAATGCTGAGAAGAAAGAGTATGAATTAGTGCTTTGCTAAATAGTCCTGGCCAGTCTACCCACTCTATGGTGTCTCCAAGTAGATGCAAGTATGTAGCCCTTCCATTAGAGATGAAAATGGATATTTTGATCATATTTTCTGTGATTCTAACATGCTTTCTCATCTTCCTCAATCGCACTGCCAGTCACCAGTATGAAGACAAAAAAAGAATTAAATACCGTACCTTGTTAAGAACTGTGAAGGGTCTGAGATGTGACTTTATCTGGAGCTAACCAGCTAGCCTGTCGCGAGTTCAAGGATGCCATCAGGAGACACAAGAGTCCTGAGTCAGAGATAAAGGACTCCATTAACCACGGCACCGACAGCATCAGACATTTGCGTCTACTCCCCTTGCCTGCAAGAGCAATGTGAACCAGCCGAGATGGTACCTGCATGCAGTCAGTTGTCTTACAGGAGAACCCAAGCATGTTACCGTGAGCAGTGAGCACACTGCCCTTGTCTCCAAGGAAGAAACAAGCTATATCTTACAGACTGTTCACTATACAGGTGTCCTTAAAAACATAGTCTAGTACAAAGGGTACTTGTGGTTTGCTTGAAAAATGTGCTGAAAATATGAGATCCGTAAACATTTTCATGAGGTAGACAACATTTTATGAAGACTTTAACTAAAATGTGCATCTATCTCAATTTGGGCAACACTGACATTTTATTTATTTATTTATTTATTTATTTATTTATTTTTATTTATTTATTTTTTTTGAGTTAGAGTCTCACTCTGTCGCCCAGATTGGAGTGCCGTGGCACCCTCCCAGCCACCGCAGCCTCGCCCTGCTGGGCTCCGGCAATCTTTCTGCCTCAGCCTTCCAAGCAGCTGGAACTACAGGCACACACCACCATGCCCGGCTAATTTTTTTTAAAAATTTATTGTTGAGGTGAGGTCTCGCCAAGTTGCCCAGGTGGGTCTTGAACCCGTGGACTCAGGCAATCCAACTCACCTTGGCCTCCCAAAGTGCTGGGATGACAGGCTGAGCCACCAAATCTGGCCATCACTGACCTTTTAAAGCATGACAAAATCCATGGTATAGAGGTGTCAGAGGAAGGGTGAGGAGCCCATTCTTAGAAAATGCTCGTAGAAGAAAAAGAGAATTGTGTAGACCCTAACAAACAACTTTGGAATTTGCCAGTGACAAACTCGAGTGTGACGAAGAGGGTCTGGCTCCTGCAACTTGGGCAGAGTGCAAGGTGGTCTGTCCTCAGTGTCGCAGATTGAAAGTTGCCCCTATCCAAAGATATCCCCATCCCAAGCCTCAGAATGCAACGGTATTTGAGATTAGAATCTTTGCAGAGACAGAAAAAGAGACACAGAGAGAGACAAAGAGAAGAAGGTGCTGTGAAGTCGGAGGCTGAGATCAGATCGACAGTCAAGGAATGCCAAGATTATCAGTCCGCAAAGTCTGGAGGGAGGGCTGGGATGGCCTCTCCCTCTGAGTCTGCAGAAGGGCTGCATTCTGGACTTCTGGTGCCCTGGTCTGTGAGAGAATCAATTTCTGCTGTTTTAAGCCACCCAGTCTGTGGTCATTTGCTATTGGTTGTGTGCGTGCGTGCGTGTGTGTGTGTGTGTGTGTGTGTGTGTGTGTGTGTGTAGGTGGTATGGAAAGCAGGAACTGAGCTGTTGGGTCCTAATGGGAATGCCATTGCAGGACAAGGAGGTACATTCCCAGACCATCACTGTGGCGAAAGATCAAGGTGGCTGCAGTCCCGCCCACGCCCTTCTCACAATCACTGTTTGGTGCCCTTCTGCTGTGGAGTAATCCTGTGTTCAGCGCCATTCATTCTGAGAGCTGAGTGGTGCCAAAAGCAATCAGGCATACCTTTGTCAAAAAAGGTGTCTCCATTCAGGTGCTGGAACTTGGCAGGGGCTCTCGGATGTGGTGCTTTGCAACAACGTGGTCTTTGTGTTTTGGAAAACACATTGACAGTATTTCCGTTGTAATTTGCTTTCAGTTTAAAAAGGTGTGTCTTCTTAAGTCATGTAAATACTGGGAGTGCCAGAAAAATGTGCACACATTTTAACAGATGTGTGCCATAATCAGAAGTGTCTGGACACTGATGGTAACCACTTTGAGCACCTCTTGTAATTGCAGAAGTCAAACGTGACTTGTATTCATCTTACTGATGAATAACCATTATTTTTTTTGAGTTGGAGTCTCACTCTGTCGCCCAGACTGGAGTGCAGTGGCCGCTCCCGGCCACCGCAGCCTCGACCTGCTGGGCTCCGGTGATCCTTCTGCCTCAGCCTTCCAAGCAGTTTAACACCGTTTTTTCTTTTTTTAAAATGTGGATACATTTTGGTACCTCTGTACATACTATCTAATAGTTGTACTTCTTCTCTTCCATTTTCAAGCCTAATAAAAGAAGCAGCAATTATAGTCTAGAATGATCTTTAATTACTGTGTCCCATACAATACCTTGTCATCAAACTGAAAACAGACATTTGGTTTAAGTCTGTAAATGCAGCCAATGATCATGGGGTACACCAAAAAACATCTTGTTTATTTCATCTTTGGTTGGAATTTCAATCTGAACAGGCACAAAACAGACATGCAGGACCATTGTTGGAATCATAACGTCGTGGCCCTGACACCACCAGCCAGTCACAACGCTTCATAGACGTGTGGCAAGGAGCTCCTAGTTAGTCAAACACGAATCACGGTGCTGCACCGGTTAACTTCCGTCGTCCCCCTTTATCCACAGGGATGCGTTCCAGGACCTCCAGCAGATGCCTGAAGCCCCAGATTGCCACCCATTTCTGGTTGGGCCTTCTGCCTCCAAACTTATTGCCTTTCCATCTTAACCACGCCCTTATCGTGCTGTCGTGAGAACTTCTGCAATTTGAGGATTGACAAAAAAACTCGCACAGCTTTGTTTTCCCTTCTTCACAATTTCATGGGTAGGAGATTGGTTCTGAAGGTAGATCTTGGCAACCTCAGCACACAGTGATCTTCCATCCTTAGGTTGAAAACTTCTACCTTTTCACTTGAGGGAGCACATTATGGCTTCACTTTGTCACCGCCCTTCTTGTGCCTGGGGCCATTACTGAGTAAAACAAGGGTCACTTGAACCCAAGCACTGTGACAGCACGCCAGTGTGTCTGATAATGAAGACGGCTACCAAGTGACTTAAGGGTAAGCAGCGGAAAGGGAAGAGTCGCATTCCAAGTAGATGGCGAGAGATGTGGCCACCCTGCTCAGAGCAGTGCTCAGCTCAGAACTGTTTATTCTAAAATTCTCCGTTTAACATTCTTGGACCAGTGTCAGGTAACTGAAACCACAGAAAGTGAAGCCACAGATAAGGGGGACTAGGATATTTGAGGTCCCTATCAACTCGACATTGCAGTCAACAGCAGGGTGGCCCGGGAGAGCAGTGACCAGACAATGGTCCGTCAGACCCGTTCTCGACAGAATGTTCCTCTTCTTTCCAAAAATGTAAGGTACTGGAAGAGCAGAAACTCATACCACCATTTGGAGGTTAATTTGCAAATGTCTTTCTAAATTAAAATCACATTTGCTTTGACACCTCAAGTCCATTGCTAAGAATTTAACATTATGGATGTTTTTATTTTTTATGACTTTTATTTTTATTTTTATTTTTTGCGTTGGAGTCTCACTCTGCCACCCAGACTGGAGTGCAGTGGCCACTCCCGGCCACCGCAGCCTTGACCTGCTGGGCTCCGGCGATCCTTCCGCCTCAGCCTTCCAAGTAGCTGGAACTACAGGCGCGCGCTACCACACCCGGCTCATTTTTGATTTATTGGAGAGATAAGGTCTCGCCAAGTTGCCCAGGTGGGTCTCGAACCCACGGTCTCAGGCAAACTACTCACCTTAGCCTCCCAAAGCGCTGGGATGACAGGCTGAACCACTGAGCCCAGCTTATGGATGTTTTAAAGAAGGTCCAAAGAAAAATGCCTTAAATCTCACCTGAGAACCTCTGATCACATCATGTAAGAGCTTTCTGCCTCTTGGACACAAAGATGATCAAGGAGCCCCTGCTGCATCCTTCCCACTGGTATCAAGCAAAGGTTGAGGGGCTCTCGGAGCTGAACAGCTTCAGCAGATGCTGTTGAACCTCTGGTCGACACTCTACTGGCTCCCCTTGTGTCTGTACAATAATTTAAGGATAAACCCGTTCTTTGGTGTCTGGAAGCAATTTATCTATTCCTTCCCTTAATTGACATTGACTTAACATTCTTCTGGCCTAACACCAAAGGGTCACGACTGTGTATGTCTTTATGCCCCCAACTTCTACCCTGAGGAAAACAAAAAGATGAGGTGGCCTTGTGGAAGGAACCACCCTCGATGCACAGAGTGTGGCTCCCAAGTCCTCAGGATCTGTGGGGCCAAGACAGGTGACAGACAAAGCCTCATCCTCACACATGGAGTGGAAGCAGCACAGAGAGATATGGCAACTGGTGCCCAGGGCTCTCAGGAAAAAGCAGTCCTCTCGCCTCAGTCTCCCAAATGCAAGGATGACAGGCTTGAGCCACCACACCCGGCCGACCCGCGACCTTTTAGTGTCAACATTTTGGAGTGACTAATTCTTTAAATGTGTGCATAGAATACTTTGGCGTTCAAAATACAGGCGTGTGTTTCCACACAACAGGAAGGGCCCTCCTGCACGCCTCCGTGTGTGCATGGTCCTCCCCGAAATAAGCAGTGAGTTGTGAGACGACAGGACGGGAGGGAACGCCAGGCTATCTCCCCCAGCAGGTGTCAGGAGTGTGTGGCCTCCCTCGCAGCGTCGCCACCGCCGAAGCGGGACCGCACGCCCACCCTGCCCTTAGTCTCCGCAGAATGTCGAGCGCACAGTGGGTGGACTCCAGGATGGGAGATCGGAGCACCTTCTGGGTGAGAAGGATCGAGGCTGCAATCACAGTGGGCCCGTGACTGCCGAGTCCCCGGATCCCACATGTGGACCCTGAGGACAGAGGGGCTTGGGTGCCCCGCGCTTCTTGACTGAGTGGCTGCTTTGACATGAGTTTGGAAGGATTTTGTTGAGGATTCATTCCCTCACCCCTCTTCGCATGAACGTGTCCCAAATGTCCCCGTGCCTGCCTCAGGCTCTAGGTGTGGACACACGAGGCGACAGAGGGAGCCTGTCTGCCATGCTGCCTTCGTGACCGTGGGGGGAGTGCCCCAAGCCCCCCAGGGCATGTTTCTCAGAGCAACCCTGGCACCACCTGGGTCAGCTCAGGCCCTCCACACGTGCCTAGCATGCTGGAGCCTTCGAGAAACAAGCCAATGAGGAGTGAAGCGGGCTAGTGTGGGTTGGAAGGCCCGCCTTCAGACCACCTGGGGAAGGCCAGGAGCCAGGCTAGGGAGAGCCGCAAAGCCAGCAGCGCTGAGGAGGGCGAGGTGGGAGGGAGAGCTTGACTTTAACCGCCCTGCGGAGGGATCCAGGGGCCACAGGGCGGGGCAGAGGCACGGGCTGGGAATATCGTGAAGTCCAGAAGGGCCGCGCTGGGTGCCCTAGAGCGCCCGCTTCCCACGCCACCTGTGGTCGGGTAGCCCCATCTCCACACGTGGGGTCAGGTAGACACTCCACACCTGGGGTCAGATAACTCCTCCCACACCTCTTGTCAGATAACCCCTCCTCACACATAGAGTCAGGTAACCCCCCCGCACCTGGTGTCAGGTAACTCCCCCCACACCTGGACTCAGATAACCCCTCCCCACTCCTGATGTCAGGTAATCCTTCCCACACCTGATGTCAGATAACCTCTCCCCACACCTGGACTCAGATAGCCCCTCCCACACTTGGTGTCAGGTAACTCTCCACACACCTGGTGTCAGGTAACCCCCTTCCCACATTCCCTAGGCCACTGCATAACAAGCTTCCAGACCTGAGCCCTCTATTGTGGAAAAGAACATTTTAGGTCCTTTCAAACACAGGTAGAGCAATGAGTGAGGAGAAGTCCCAACGGTTACCTGGAGAAATAAGCAAGACCAAGCAAGATGGCTGGGCGCTGACACTGGGATGAGCTGGCAGCCAGGCGGGCGCTGGGAGACCTGCGCAGCCCCCAGAAAGCCCAGAGGGACTTGGAAGAGCACGGAAGGGGCAGGAATGGGGTGGGGCTGTGGGGCCGAGGGACAAGCACCAGGGCCTGGACACAGAAGGCTCTGGACCTGTGGGACTGCCCTCACCGTGGCGGGAGGGAGAAGCCCGTGGCGCCGGGCCTGGGCCCTTGCTGAGACGGAAGCCAGGGCTCTGTGCTGGGGGGCAGCCAAAGTTCAGCTGAGGCTGTGTTCAGAGTGGGGACCGGAGAAGGGGCCCAGCCTGGGATGCGCCCTGCTGGTGAGCGGGAAAGGAGGCGTGTCGGCAGGGGGTCCGTCCCCTCCTGTCCCTAAGAGCTGTCCACGAGCACGGTCACCTCCGCTCCCTTGAAGCTCGTGCAGGCACCCAGGTTGTGGCCTGCAGGGCACATGCCCCAGCCAGGCTGGGCTGCACCTCTATGACCAGCATCCTCTCCCCGGGGGGCCGCTCCTCCTCTTTTTCTCCTTTAATTATTGAGTTTTGTCTTTTCCCTCCAAAGCCTCTCCCTGGTTGGTGTCCTTTGGGGAGATGGTCTGGGCCAGCAGAGACGACAATTCTACCTCTCTGAGGACCACAGAGTGCTCTGAGCCCAGTCACTGTTACAGCACTCCAGCTCTCCTACAGACCTGGCCCACCAAGGAGATGGGGGGGGGCTCTCAGAAGCAAAGATCCGTGCGCTCATGCTGCAAACCCCAGTGCCTGGGGCCAGGGAGAAAGCACAGACCCTGGTCCCCCGTCCCTCCTGACCCGCGGTCTGGCACCCTGGTGGCGGCAGGTGCCCGTGCACAAAATCAAAAAGTGTTAAATCACTTGGGCTCATAAAAGACCCGGACGAAATGAAAATTAGGTAATTTGCAGCAGCGAATTCTAGGCAGAAAACAGAGAATGGGAGCACACTTCCCCGGCTGCCTTCGCGTGCCACGGCATCCCTATTAGGGGCGCAAATGGGGCTAATCTCGGGGACACGATTCAGTACATGAACATGGGTCTCTGCAGCGGCACCAATTTAGCCCCGGCCAAAAGCCCGGCCTCAAGGTGGGAGGGCTCGGGGGCGGCGGGGTGGGAGCGGCTTGCTTCTCTGAGAAAGCCGGGCGGGTGTGGGAGAATTCAACGGACTTGTTTCTGGCCCAGTTGGACGCGCTGGGCAGGCACCTTCCCAGGCACGCCGTCCCTGAGGCCGTTCCACGTCCTGCTCTTAGGACCGCGGGCCTCGTCCGTGGATAAACCACACAGCTTCCACCTCCTAAAAGGCAACTTGAGAGTCCAGGTCGAGACGGTGCGGTGAGATGACCAGAATTGGGCATTTGGTCTAAGAGACACGCCAGGAGCCCCGTGCTCGAGGCCGACCTTGGCGCGCCACGGGCTGTCTGATTGACAAGGCTTTTAAACCACGGCCTCGCTGTGACTGACAGTCAGGCCCCGGAGCCGATGAGCGGGTAATTGCAGCTCTGCTTCATCTTTGCATGAATACGAACACCCTAAAGAGGCCTGCCAGTCCACGCAGACACCTCAGCGGAGAGTGGTCACCTCTACCCCCACCGAGAGGTCAGGCCCCAGATCGGGGGGATCTCAGAGGCCTTCCAATGCCTCATCACGGGGGTGCACGTTGTGTTTGGAGACAGAGGCCGGGGAGACGTCCAGACTCATCACTCACTTTCATGACCCGGGGTGGGTCGTTTAGACTCTGACGTTCAGTCCTTGTTCCGTTAAAACAGGATGAAGGCACTGTTCCTAATGCAGACAGTTTTTGCGAGAAGCAAACCAAACTATGAGTGGGGGAGGATTTGTATCATTGTTACCATGGCTGTGCTCCAGATTCTGTTCACACCCTCAGCACATTGTATTAAAAATCACATGTTTATTTAGCTAACCGGTGAGACTGGGGTTCTTAAGCAGAACCACAGACAAGTCTCCATGGTCTCCCCCGGCTTTAGTAGCGTGCTGGTGAGCACAGGGGATTGACCAAAGGCCTTGACTGCACCCACTTCAGTATTGGTTCTAAACATGCCTTTGAATCTCAGAAGCCAGAAAGGGGAACAACACTCCTATCCACCCTTCTTTTCGTTCGCAAATGACTGGTCAGGACAAGCGGCAGCTCCTGGGCTTCTTTCTCTAAACAGTGTAGCATTTTCTCCCAATTATGAGCGCAGAAATGGAAAAGCAGGGGAAGATGACAATCCGAACTGCAACCAAGACGACCCCTACAAAGTGATGTCCTCGGAGGGGCCCAGGCGAGCCCGCTCCAGCCCGTCACTGTGGTCTTTGCTCTCTCTGCAAATTCCTCCACTGGAGCCAGCCGGAAGGATCTGTGTCAGGAGGAGTGAGTCCCCACTCCTTCACGTTTTTATCAGTGGAAAGTTGGCTGAGATAAACCATGCCATCAACTTGGAAGATGAAAAATGGTAAGAAATTTCCCAACGTGCTAGGACTCCTGAAACATGAGAAGCGTCTGCAGGCAGAGACCCACCCTCAGTCCTATTGACGCCCTGGCGGGCTTCCCGCGACACCGTGGGCAAGACGGCCCCGGGATTTGGCGCGGGGCAATTCTGCCACTCTGTTCTCCATCCCCTCCCCGCCTCAGAAGCATCTGATATTTAAAGTGAAAAGTCTGGGGTTCCAAACCCTGTCGACAACATTAAATCCAGGATCTGGCATCGAGGTGGTTTTTAGGCCTGGGCGAATTAAGAGGCCAACCATGAATTCCAGACTCCATTCCTCGTCATCATGGCTGTTTTTCTCAGTCACTCAGTGACTGTTCCCTGTGTGTGCACCACCCGCTGCCCGGGGCTCATGGATCCAGGCCTTCCTGTCTTTGATACCGCCAATCTGCCATGGCACCTGCGGAGAGATGTGGCAAAACCAGAACGAGAGTGGGAAGTTCCCAGAGAGAAGGTGGTCAGCCGGAGGGGCAACAGCCAGAAAAACGCCTCGGTTCCCTCCTGTGAGCACAGCAGGACTGGGTAACTTAAGTGTTATTATTCTGGTCAAAGACATGTGTGGAGGGAAGGCCAGTTTCACAGGGAAGCCTGGCACCTGCTGACCGAGTCAACAGCTCCATGGCCACGGCACGAGGGCTAGTGGATTCTAAGAGCGTTTGTCACACAATGCACATGTGTTATCAGTGAGTGCATGTGCACATCATGATCGGGGCAGGTTCAGGATAAAACCGTGGCCTTTCTCGCCCTCCCTGGTATCTTGGGATCTTGTCTTTAAACCTCACGTGCGTATTGTGAGCTCATGCACCTCTCTCTCTCTCTCTCTCTCTCTGTCTCCCTCCCTCCTTCTGTCTCCGTCTTCTTCCTTCCTTCCCTCCCTCCCTCTGTCTCTCTCTCTTTCCTTCTCTCATCTATATGCAAGGACAGTTTTGCCTCAAATACTCTTTTCGCTAAACTTAGAACCGTCAGAGTTTCTTTTGTTAAATGAATCCATTTATCCTGATGAAGAGAATAAAATTGTTAAATGTTCTTAAAAGCTATAAAGGATTTTTTAATGAAGATATGCCTTTCTTTGGTGGATATTAAACAACAAGTGTTGAGTTTGACAGAGAAATAGTTTAAATTAGTTCTAAAAAGATATTTCCTGTGTTTAAGAATTTGGGGAATATCACTAAGATATTCGGTCAATCAGTGATTACCCTTATGCAAATAAACCATTTTTCAGATGTGTGGCCATGGAAACTAATTAAATGCATTCACGAAAAAAAAATACTGGCAATCGGTAAAGGTAACTTCACTGCAGAGATCATTTACTGTTTGGAGTTTTACAAAATCCAGCGGGTACTACACGAGGCCGCCTTTCTCTGGGCATGATTCTCTTGGCTGTTTTGTGCCAGCCGGTCCACCACCAGCTAGCTGGCTCTGGACCTGTCCACTTGCAGCTGACTGGCCGTGTGTCCATTTGCCTGCTGCCAACTCATGGTCCATCTTTTGGGAAGGGCAGAAGCATGCAATCCAGCACCCCATGTTCCCAGTAAACACATTCCTTATATGAAAGCAAATAGGTGACCAGAGGATGCTTGTGCTCTGTCTACCTGACCTTTGAAAACTAGCAGTGTAAGAAAAGGAAGGAACCAGAAATTGAAGAGATTGTGAATTAAAACAAGGTTCCTGACTTGGAAGGTCTAAGTGTTTGAAATTGAGACCCTAGCGTCAACTATTTAAGTCTATCTTGATTAGGCATCAGGTGGACCCAGGGTTCTTCTCCTAATACACTAAGTGACCTGTAAGAAAGAGCAAGGAATTTGAAGCCCTGAACTGAAGGGCTGAGATTTTTCACTGAATGACTGAATAGTTCATCCCGTGGCGCCCAAGTTGAGGCCCAGAGAGAGCACAGCGTGGTTTGATGTGGCTGAGACCAGGGCTCCGTGGCGGGGAGCTCTGTCACAGCCAAGGTCCCCTGTGACGGACCAGGGAGAGTCCTGCGGCTCACGCCCTCTGATGCTTCCCACAGGCGCCACTAATCTCACACAGCACAGTCTCCTCCTGAGCTGAGAGGTGGCCCAGAGATCTCTCCAACAGGGTCCAGGCAGCCAGCACCCACTGGTGAGCATTGTTACGTGGAAACACGGGCGCTGCCCCAACAGAGAATTTCCACTAGACCCCTCGGGGAGCAGAGCTGACAGCTGACAGTCCCACCTGACAGTCACGAGCTTCACCCCAGCATTTAAGGAATGGAGATTTTCAGCTCCCAAAAAAGGTTGAACGCAGCTGTCATAAGCTATCTTAACACACAACCTTTTTGTTTGTTTTTTGTTTTTAGTTGGATTCTCACTCCGTCGCCCAGACTAGAGTGCAGTGGCTGCTCCCAGTCACCACAGCCTCGACCGGCTGGGCTCCGGCAATCCTTCCGCCTCAGTCTTCCAAGTAGCTGCAACCACAGGTGCGCGCTACCACACCCGGCTAATTTTTTGTTTTATTGTAGAGACGAGGTCTCGCCAAGTTGCCCAGGCGGGTCTTGACCGGAGGGCTCAGGCAGTCCACTCACCTTGGCCTCCCAAAGTGCTGGGATTAGAGGCTGAGCCACTGAACCCGGCCTTAGCACACAACTTACTGTTCCTACATGCTTTAGTTTGGGTGATATTTTGTGTTATAAAGTCTTAGAGTATAAATAGGTTCCTAACTATGGAATACATATTACCTACTTACAATTTTGTACAGCAGTTCTATTTTATGTTGCTTTCTAAACATAAAATATGTCATAGTGGTTCATGAAGCCTTGACTATTTCTCCTTAGCTAAACGCTGAAAGACATGTTAATGCCCACCCCCTAGTGTAAGACAGCTACAAAGACAGCCGACTTGGGATAGAGCAAGAGACCGTTTGGCGTTTACATGCGAGTTTCCCACCACACGAGTCTCCACGGAAGGCAGATAGATTGTCAGTGCGATACCTGTGGCGCAGTCGCTGACCTATAGTTTGTTTCCAGAATTACAGCCTGAGAGACGCTGACTCCTCCTAGGAGGAGGATGTCAGGGCATGTGTCCTGTGAAGGCGGTGGCTGCTCCGCCTACTGGAGCTGAATTTCAGGTGGGAATAGCAAAAAATTCCAGCTTTATCGTGGAGACAGAACCGTGATGTTCTATTAAGAGCTTACAAATACACATCTCTCTCTGCGGTACAGAATCCTTTGCAGGGCTGGACTGACTTCATTTCTGTTTGAATCTTTTGTCTACTGCATACTGGCAGTATGAGTGGGCATTGGTTTTCTCCTCAACAGAGTGGAGATAATAATAACATGCGCCTCGCCGTGTTTTGTGAAGATGAAAGGGAAGTCCAGGGCTTACCGCGTTTCCACACAAATCACGAGTGTTCCACAATGACCGTTTCTGTGGTCGTGGTTACATCTGCTTGACACTAACCTCTGTTGTCACTGGAAATACAAAGTAGCTCCCAGTGAATCTTCATTAAAACGCACACGATTTTTCAGTGCTTGTTCCCATAAACAGCCAAGAGTCCTGCACAAATGGACAATTCCTAGAAATATTTAGAAAGGGTGCCTATGACAGTCCAAATGCAACCAGCAAACCATAGGGTAAGTATTCCTGGCTGCATAACTTCCTCACAGCACTTTGGTAAATCCTGCACCCCCTTTTAAGACAAAAATATGAATTTTTCACTTATGGATTAAATATGCCCTTGCAGACATGTATCCAGTATGTCAAACCGCCGGCACCCTTTTGATATTATGCTACATTCAAAACCCACGTGTTTCAGCAGTAAAAGTTTTTTAGATTCGTTGGCAACTTTGGCTACTTTCTGAAAGGATTCGACTCTGCACAAAGGAACATCTCACGGCGAGGCAGCCCGGGACTGGGCTTTTCTCACCGGCACTCGGTGATTCCGCTGGGAATGCAGAGCCGGAAAGCGAAATGGAGGCGCTTTAATGGCCATGCACAACGTGTCCGTGTTATTTTAATACAATTTATACAATTCTGTTTAATTGCTTCGCGGGTACTGACCGGATAGTATTATTGTTTCATAAATTCTATACATCGATGAGGAAAGAGGGTAGAAACTACATCATTTACATCAGGGCCTCAGAGCATTGTGTGTTTGAGTCTCAAACCCTCTTTTGCGGGGGGCCCCAAAACCATTCCTCCTCCAGAAAAATTGTTTAGAAGTCAAATAAAGATAAGAACTCTTCTAGCTAAGAAAAATAACCTAAGAATGTGTTTTCCTTTTTTTTTGTTTTTTTAACAACCAGGAAATACATTTGTGTGTCAGGAAGGCAACACTCTCAGTGACGCTCAGCTTGGGGATAAGTTACAAAGGAGTGAGACAGACTTTTTTCCCCCGTGACAGCGTTTTGTACTTATTTGAGTATAAAATATAATTGCTAAGATAAAAGTAGTAAATATCAATTCAGGAACCTTGTAGAAATGAATAAAAATGTGAGATCTTTTATTCAAAAAGCCTTAACTATCATGAAAAACTGACAGCTTTTTAAAATGTATAATGAACTCTGATCTATTATCTCAGGGATTTACCAATCAAATGGCATTTTGCAAAAGAACACTCTTGTTTTAAAGTCCGTTATATCCCTGTAAATCTCCTTGGATGTTTTTCCCCCAGAATTCACCTGTAACCGCCGACTGCGGTCTCCCATAAATGACCCTGGTCAATCCATAAACACTTTGAATGAGGCGAAACCACAGGTTGAAAAGTGTCCTTTGTAATTTTTGTGCCTGGTTAGATCACACCCAATTTTTGCTACTTACCACTTGTAAAGGAAATCTATCAAACCCGTTGAAACATTTATAATGACATTTTAACTCCCTTCCATTGAAAATGCATTGAAAAGTATTCCATAAGTGCAGTATTTAAAAGGAAGCTATTATTTGGAAGAGGAGGCAACTGTCTGAACCTGCTGTTTTAAAATTGCTTTCCAAATTCAGGGAAACGTTTTACAGAAGAGGGCCATAATGGAGTCTGAGCTGGGCCCCGGGGACGTGAATGCCGTATCCCACGCTGCATCATCTATTGACCCTCGGAAGCTTGATGAAACGGAAGACAGATTGCCCTGGTCTTCTATGTGTTTAAGTACCGAGCTGATCCATAACTTTCACAAGAACCAGAAATCATTTATTGTCAGCGCTGTCCAGAATATATCCTGACAGTTCAGTGGGAGTTTCACTGCCATTTATTTTCAAATCAATACTCAATTACGAAAAGGAAGATTCACTCCCTCACCCATTTTCAAGATGAAATTATGGACTGGAGCCATAACACTTAGTCAAGGCAAACCACCGTCTATTAACTCAAGATGGTGGCGGGCGCCCGCGCATACTTTATTAAAGTTCACTCCTCTCGCTCCCTCTTTTTGGCTTTTAATTAATCATGGTGAAAAAGGCCTTTCACATTGTGACTGATGACCAGAGAAAACAATTTTCTCCTAACTGCCTTTTAATTTCAACTCTGGGAGAGCGCATTGACCGAATCTCACAACAACCCATCAATGCTGGTTTTTAATGTGTTTTCTCCTTTGTTATTGAGAAGAATGGAGCTCGATGAGGCTTCATGGGCCTCTTCATAACTCAGGGAATTGATTTGGTAAATGCCGCGCATTTGCTACGGGATAAAAAGCACTGTCGATGAAGATACTAGGGACGATATAAATTACTCCATTAATGAGAGATAAAGCTATGTATGGTTTTTAGAGTGAAATGAAGGGAACGCTAGAAGGAGGACCGAAGAGGGAGACGACAGCCTTTCCCCTATCTCTCTGCCCCCACCTCTGTCTCTTCAGCTGTGTGGATGGTAATTAAAATGATTTTTAACTGCTTAAGACGGAAAGATGGGAATAGATTCCAGCCCTCACAGTCTTCTCTCCGAAGGACCAGGTGGCCAGTGCCTAGTTCAACTCTCCAGGCCCTGGTCTGAAGAGTTTTCACAAAGTTTTAGACAGATGGGTAAGTACATAACCAGCAAAATTTTCCCAATGTATTTATTTAACAAAACATCAAACATAAGAGCTAACATGAACTTCAAAAAAGTAGCAAAATTCAATTAAAACTCTCTGCTGTTTCACAGAATTACATACTTCCAACAGTCAAAATCCAGTACTATCAACGATGACATAGAAAAGTTGTCATCGAGCTTTATGCATTTGACAGCGTTTGGCTGAAATTTCAAACACAGCCAACATATATATATGCAGAAAGTCATTCAAGAGAACGGGCTTTGTGTCCCGTAACCTCCATCACTGTCTGTTTGAATCTAAGCTGTTTTCCGAAAGGTTGTGTGGGGGGACATTCTCCTGACTTGGTAATATTGTCACTTGGATCAGATCAGAATTATCCAAAGTCACCAATTTTCTCATAGGAAAATTATTAGATGCGATTCGAAAGTACTTACTTATTTGCAATTTATCCCCTCCCACCGACTTCCAAAAAAATTCTGCACCTTACAATACAATATTGCATACCAAAAACTTAAAATTAAATTTTAAGAAAACTCAGAAATCAGATAAGGAAAGCAAAAGGTAATTGTACTTGGAGCCTGTAATAAAATTGTTTCTGCAGAGTATTAAATTGATATCAGCTCCTAGCAATCAAGAGAAGGGAAATATAAATTGCTACATGGTTTTCATCGGAAAATACAAGTTCTTCTGAAAAACTTTTTTTTTTTGGACAATATGACTATTTCTTTCTCCTATGCAAAGAAAGAGGCTTGCTACATAGTAGACACTGTATCCATATTGGTAGGCCAGAGAATAAAAATCCATGAGTGCAGCCAAAATCAATAAACAGAACGGAGGAAAGGGATATGTTAAGTGATGATTTTTGCAGGAAGCTGTCATTTAACAGCTGGGTTTGGGGGGTGCAATAGAGTGTGGTATGGTGACATGACTCTCTAGGAGTCCTTAGTCTGGGAAATAATCTTAAAGAACCCAGATGCAGAAATGGTCATCAGGACCGCCAGCTTTCTCGAATACCAGTCTCATCAGCAGCACACTTGCTCTGACACTCTTGTTACCCACCAAGTACAAACAGCAGTGTGTGTCCCATTTTTACTTATTGTCTATTGGTGATTATGAATTGCTGTGTTTCTGAGCTCAGTTCTGCTTCACGATAGATAATTCATGTTCCCACACGAACAACCAGCAGTACGCCTCTGGTTCTCGTTCCTAGTTACAGCTCTGTTTCCAATCAAATCTCCCGCATTTGATTTGAGGTCACTGGATGGTATTTCTCTCTTACACATAGCACACACACAAATACACACACACACACACACACACACACACTCCAGAAGGTCTGCAGACTGGCTCAGTGGAGAAGGACTCTGCTGTGACTCCATTGCTCTCAAAGCCTTGTGATGACAGAGACGGTCACAGCATCAGCATGCTGCCTGTAAAAGTCTCAGCCACTGGTAAAGTCACCATGATTGACAAGATGTCGTGACACTGTGACTGAAGGTGGTGTGGCAGTCCCCAGCCCAAACACCTCCCTCTCGCCCTGGTGCATGAATAATATCAACTCCACAAAACCCCGAGTCCCCAGGACGTGTGGAGTTTTGATCCCAAAGTCACACTAATTTTCATGCCCAATGTCTGTGTGTGGCTGCCCTTAGCCATGGGACATAAATAGTGGGATCAACTCGGAGGGCAGTTTGAGAAACCTTGCCCTAACCGTCTACCTGATTCTTGGTTTGGGAAGCACTGCTAGTAGACCCAGGAGTATGCGATTTGCTTCCCTTACGATGGCCCTTAGAAGACTCATGACACACAAAGACTGGAGAGCCATCGAGTTTCCAGAAATATCTAAGTCCACTCCACTTTTAACATGAGCTGGGGGCTTCTATTCTAGAACACCGATATCGTCACCTGGCAGATAAAGTGGATCAAAGTGTAGCCAAATCATATAGGCTAAAGTGTTAGAAGTGGAGGGATTTTAACATTTTTAGCTGCTTGTACTAACATTTACCAGTCTTTTATTTGTAAATCATAAAAAGAGGGCTCAGGAAGATTCAGTAATCTAAATAAAATGGCGTAATCAAAGGCAGATCCAAGACAGAAGTCTCCTTGATCCCTACAGCCTATGATGCCACTCCACACCTCTTAAGCCGTGCTTTGTGGCGAATACACAAATATCACAATTTGTTCTTCAGAACGTCCAGGGGCTAGAAGATGTGCTAACTTACAAAACACAGAATGCAGGGTGCAACTCATTTCTGTGTTAAGCCAAAAACAGCACCACCCCAGTTAACAGCACCCACTCCCCCAAGGTCCACACTGAAGGCATCCTTCGTCTCAAAGCATCTAGGCCATCAGTGAATTGGACACCGGGTCTCCTCTGTTCAGTACAAGATTGCCTTCCTAAGAGAGATGATGATCATGAAGAAAAAATTCAGTCTGAAGATGGCACAAGGTGGCAGAGGCAAGCTCAACCTCACACACGTAGAAAGGGATCTTGCCGACTAAAGATCCACAGACCAATTGTGTCTCCTTTAAATTCACATGGAGTTTGTACATGCTTTGCTCGGGGTGCATATGTCTGAAAACAATCTCCTCCCACTAAGGTCAAATTTAGGGAAAGGAAAATTTAAGTCAAAGATGACTTCTGAATAAAGGTGGATATAAAGCACCTCCAGACTCTCTAAGGGCAGGAGCCAGCAGCAGAGACAGTACTTTGGCCAGTTCCTCTCATCAAATCGGCTACCATCATGCAGGTTTAATTTTTCAAGATCAGAGAGTAGTACTGTTACAACCATAGCCATTTACTGAATGGCTACTGCAGAGAGGTTCTGGGGAGCCACTAGGGACACAAGGAGAAGGCTTCACCAGAGGCGGTCCCTCGGTCCTAGCCTCCAGCGCTGTGATCCAAAGAAATCTCTCTTCTCTATAAAAGACCTAGCTGGTGGTACTCTGTGACAGCAGCAGGAAACAGCCTCAGACAGATACTTGGGACCTTGAGAGCACATTGCGGGGAGGAAGGAGGGTGATGTGTGAGGACGCTGGGAAGGCTGGAACTGGAGAATGAGAGAGGAAGGGGTCTTCGGTCAGCATGAATAGCTCTGCAGAGAGCCAGCGGTGGAGTCTGGGAAGTGGCCAGCGTCTGGATTGCCTTGTGAGGAGCCCACTTAGGTGTCTTAGGGGAGGGTGGACAGCCTTTGGACAATCTAGCGCAGGCCCTGCACCGTGGCTGTCGCTGGAAGAGATAGGCAGCTGTGGGAGAGATTCTGTTGGCCTGCTTGTTTGTTTTGCGTTCAACGGAGATGCTTTAAGAAGGCAATGGGTGCACCCCAGGTAAGTAATTCAAGCGTCTGGAGAACAAAAAGAGATAACTAACAGGGCAAGTCCCTGCAGGAAGAGAGGAGGATGAGATTCCAAGCAAAGGCAGAAGAGATGAGAAGAGAAGGCAGACAGTGGGCGTGTGCAAGCATGGACGGCTTTCAGATATGATGCTTCTTGACAGTAGGAAGCAAGACCAGCTCCAAGCAGTGCAGGGAGGGGCTGGGAGACAGCCGTCGGTGAGGGAGCAGCAGACCGCAGAAACTCACCAGTTCATTTCAGCCGTCGGTGAGGGAGCAGCAGTTCATTCCATATCTGGACACGGAAGAGAACCACACTGGCTCAGCCCCAGTAGGCCAATGAAGTCAAAAGCTTCAGCAGTTTTTCTGGAATGAATGTTGGTGTCCTCCCAAAATCTGTATGTGAAAATTTGAACCTCTGCTGGAATGATACAAATGGGTAGGGTCTTTAGCAGGAAATTAGGTCACAAGGTTAGAGTCCATAAGATATAATTAGTGCAATTCTAAGAAGAGACATAAGAACGCTCTCTCTCTCTCTCTCTCTCTCTCTCTCTATCTCCCTCCCTCCCTCCCTCCCTCTCTATCATGTGAGGACACAGAGAGAAGGTGCCTATTCTAAAATCCAGGTAGAGGCATCTCCCTAGAACTTCTCTAGGCAGAGGATCTACTGACACTTTGATCTTGGACTTCTTGGCTTCTAGACTATATGAAATAAATATCTGCTGTACTGACTAGGACAGCAGTAAACACCCTTTCTGGCATAACATTATGCTAATGTTATTGAAAAGCACCAGAAAAAATAAGGCAGGCAGATGAGAGTCCCCGGCTGTGAAGTGTCTGCCTGCAGTGGCTTCTTTGATCAGCAGAGCTTGCGGTAAGTCTCCTCAAACTGCGGGATCCACACAGAAGTCGAATGTAGTCAAGCTGCAAATTACCCTACTACTGTTACCACCAAATTGCCCTGGCAATTCTTAGAAGACCCTGAGACAGCCTGTCTCCAAGAATACCTCGGTCAAGTTTTCTAAGTTGCTGAGCATAAAGGCTAAATTCTGTATCTAAAAAGGTTCTCTTAAGAAACCAAATATAGAGAAATAAAAAATGGTTAGAAAAGACTTGTTTTCCATAGCCACAAAACTCCCTGGCTACTGTCACACTGGCAAGCCTGATACAATAATTACCTATTCTGAAGGAAAAATTGCCCCTAAAACATTATTTTAAAATCATTTTCACTTGAACAAGCATGATGAAATAGATACATTACTTGGTTGTGAGTATTTTTTTATTTTAATTGCTAGCTTTCAGGTTCTTGATTGCAAGTTTTCTGCATCTAAAACCTTTAGCACGCCCAGTACTGATCCAGCGGTCCTAGGATCCACATTTGCTTAGGCACCCTCTCCCTCATTGTTGCCAATTTTGGCCAATAGTTGTTGAAAGTACTTGTTTACTTTAGTTTTTCACTTTGAGAAATGACTGTATGTCTTAACCACTCAGAATTTTTTTTCAAGTGTGTTCTAAGACATGCCCTGCCATCCATAGCTCACAGGTGATTTCAAAAGCACAGGTTGGAGATGCTGAAAGAATTGAGAATAGAGTTGACTAGATTTCTGGAGTATATATTTAAGCAGCTCAATAGTAGTTCAATGGGCAGAGCTTATTTTTTTATTCTATTACTCTATCAACAAATCAGTAGCACACAAAAGAGAGAATAGAAAAATTCATTAAGAAATCAGAACAATCAAGTGCTAATATTGAGCTGAAAAATATGCTTTTGAGATTGGACCATGTTGTGTGTACTGTGGACGAGCCCTGGCTGTTGTCTGAGTATTCACAGAATGTTCAGCAATTTTCCTGTTTGTGAACACAGGCACTGTTTCCAGATTTTGGCTGTCCTGGGTAAAGCTACTGTGGACATTGTAACACTCATTTGGTAGACATACATTTTTGTTCATCAGAATAAGTATTTTGGAGTGATATCAGTAGGAATACAGGCTAAAAGAATTTTTTAAAATCCCAGCAAAAGCAAGAAGGATATCGGCAAATTTGTCCAGTTAATTGTCTTGCTACTGTCAAAATTTACCAAAGACTTGAAACAATCTGTGGAGCATTTATTCAGAGACAAAAGCAAAATGGTTGACTCTCAGTAAGAACAGTGAGTGTTGTGGTATTTAAACTTGTCTTCACCCCCTCTCTTTCTCCCCAGCTCTACAGTATCCTTGAAAACTAACAGCTCCACAATCAACACAGAAACCAGCAGCCTAGTAACCACAGGAGAGAGCATAATGTGTTGTAGCTCTTCGCAAACACCATTTTCAGAAAATTGTCTTTATTTGACCTCACTTAGACTTTGCTCAGTGGAGACAGACATGGGCTGTTTGATGGAAATTAGTAGCGGTTGCTTAACATAGCATCTGTCTGAGACAGCAGTAGCAATTGGGAAAACAGGAAGTTGACCGAAAAACTTAAAAGAAAAGCTGTGGGGTGAGAGGCTCACAGGGTTTTAAGAGTTCCAACATATTCCTGAGAATCTAGTAGTCCATCTACACACTTAAGGCGGTGCAGAGGTCCAGAAGAGACCTGAAGAAGCACTAAACTTTTAGATCTGGCTGCATGCAAGATTCTGTACAAGCAGAACATGAGGGCTAAGGCAGAGTTGAAATAACATATTTGAGTCCCAAAGGGATAACCGAATACACTCACACGCAAAGTCAGGGAATCTTGGGAAACGTATTGGTCCTAAGAATTAAGGAAATCCTTGTTCAATCACCAAATAATCACTAAGTTAACTGAGCAAAGACATTGTTGGCAAGAGACAACAAAGAACTCAGACTTTGCAACACTGGTTGAGGGCAATCCCTGAACAAACAACATCCCCTAAGAGGAGCTCTTCTTTTTAGAGTTGTCACACGATGTCATTTAGAAGGTATGATTTCAGCAACAACAAAATGATGACAGATGTAAGATAAACAAGCAAAAGCAAGAAAACATAGTCCATACACCAGATAAGAAGCAGTCAGTAGAAAGTCTCCATAAGAAATATTAGATTTACTAGACAGAGTTTAAATGTTGCAATTTTAAATAAATTTAAAGAACTAAAGGAAATCATATCTAAAGAACTACAGAAAGGTACATGAAAAATATCTCATTAATAGAGAACATCAATGAAGAAATACAAATAACAATTACAAAAAAGAAAAGAGAAGAAAAGAAGGAAAGAAAGAAAAAAAGGAAGGAAGGAAGGAAGGAAGGAAGGAAGGAAGGAAGGAAGGAAGGAAGGAAGGAAGGAAGGAAGGAAGGAAGGAAGACAGACAGAAAAGCTGGGAACAATACCTGGGATGAAAAATTCTCTATAGAAGCTCAACAGAAAATTTGTATCGACAGAAAAGTTAGTGAACTGCAGATGGGTCAGTTGAGATTATCCAGTCTAAAGAACAAAAAGAAAACATGATAAAGAAAAATAAGCAAGCCGGGTTTGGTGGCTCAGCCTGTAATCCCGTACCTTTGGGAGGCTGAGGTGAGTGGGTTGCCTGAGCCCTTAGGTTCAAGACCCACCTGGGCAACTTGTTGAGACCTCATCTCTACAATAAACCAAAATTAGCTGGGCATGGTAGTGTGCACCTGTAGTTCCAGCTACTTGGAAGACTGAGGTGGAAGGATCGCCAGAACCCAACAGGTCGAAGCTGTGGTGGCTGGGAGCGGCCACTGCACTCCAGTCTGGGTGACACAGTGAGACTCCAACTCAAAAAAAAAGAAAAAGAAAAAGAAGCAGAGCTTCAGAGATGGGTGAAAAGTCATGAAGTGCAACAACCTATGAATACTTAAGAGTCCAGAGGGATAGGAGAGAGGAAGGGGAAGAAATATTGAAGACACAATAGCTGAACTTCATACCCTTGCTGAGAAACATTATCTACAGAAACAAGTAACTCAACAAACTCAACATAAGGTAAGCCCAAAGCAATCCCCACCTATAGACATCTTAGCGAAATCGTTGAAAGCAATGATGAAGAGAAAATCCAGAAAGAAGAAAAGGAAAAGTGACTCATCACATACAAAGGGATTAAGAAGATTAACAGCTTATTTTTTATTGGAAACCATGAGAGTGAAACTATAGTGAAATGACATAATTAAAGTTCTGGAAGAAAAAGACGATCAACCAAAAATTTTATCTAGAAAAACTTATCTTCATTAAGAAAATTAAGTAAGACATTTCCAGATAATAAAAATCAAGAAAATTCATCCCTAGCAGTTCTTTCTTACAGAAATACTAAAGTAAGTCCTTCAGATGAAAATAAAAGGACATTCAGCAACAACTCAAATTCACATGAAGAAAAACAAAGCATGAATAAGTTAGTTACATATGCTAATTTAAAACATAGTATAAATATAGGTTTTGTGTGTAATTCTTTCCTTCTATAGGATTTTAAAAGAAACAAGTGCAAAAACAAGAATTCTAAATCTGTGTTAATGGATACTTAATCTATAAAAATGTAATTTGTTAGCAATATTATTAGAAATATGAAGAGAAAATAGAACAAAACTATGTAGGAGCAAAATTTTTGTGTATTGTTGAGATTAAATAGATACTAATAAAAATCTTGAATATTAGAAATTAAGACACTAATTGTTAGGTTCAGGGAAACTAGAATAATAGTCCCCAAAAAGCACCAAAAACCCCCAAGAGAATTGAAATGTTACATCAAAAAGATTTAACACAAAATAAGGCCAGAATGAAGAAACAGAGACAAAGAAAGGCACAAGACACAAAGCCAGCAGGAAAATGGCAGGTATGAATCTGACCTTGTGCCAAGAAAGCAAGAATGTGGTTGTTCCAAACCTTTGGCAAACATTTCACTACAGCTCCTTGAATATTTAGCCATTAGTCTTTTGAATTTTAGCCATGCTTCTGGGTGTGCAATTGTAGCAGTAGTTTTTGTTTCCTTCCTAAGAAATGCTGCTGAGCATTCTTTTTAAGTGTGTACTGGTCATTGCTCACGGGCACTCCTTTCTTTGTGCAGGGTCTGTTCAAAGTGTTTGCCCCTTTTTTTCATAGATTATTTGTCTTTTTTAAATTGAAGTGCAGGAGTTCTTTATACGTATCCCGGCTATAGGTGCTCTGCCACATGTTCATGGTACAAATAGCTACTCCCAATGTGTAGCTTACCTATTCTTTTTATGACAGTTACATGTATATCTACATATAGATACACATTGTGTGTGTGTGTGTGTGTGTGTGTGTGTGTGTCTGTATTCAATGATGTTCTCTTTTTTTTTTCTGAGTTGGAGTCTCACTCTGTCGCCCAGACTGGAGTGCAGTGGCCACTCCCGGCCACCGCAGCCTCAACCTGCTGGGCTCTGGCGATCCTTCCACCCCAGCCTTCCAAGTATCTGGAACTACAGGCGCACACTACCACGCCCGGCTGCTTTTTTGATTTATTGTAGAGATGAGGTCTTGCCAAGTTGCCCAGGCGGGTCTCGAACCCGCGGGCTTAGGCAATCCACTCACCTCAGCCTCCCAAAGTGCTGGGATTACAGGCTGAGCCACCAAACCCAGCTTCACTGATGTTCTCTATTGGTGAATTTTTTATATGCCTTTCTGTAGTTATTTAGACATGGTTTCTTTTAGTTCTTTAAGCATAATTAAAATAGCTCACTTAGATTCTTTGTCTAGTAAGTCTGATGCCCCTTATTCCTCAAAGAGAAACATAGAAAGAAAATACCAAACTGCACAGATATGTGGCTAGCCCCTGGAATATGCACATCTAAAGTTTTATTAAATAGCTGTGGCTAAAAAGATTGAGCTGAAATTTCAAAGTGTGGACTTCAAAATGAAGTCTGCCTGCTAAAAGAAGAGAAAAGAAAATTAACAATCACCAAAGGATGGGAGCAGACTTAATCTCTACAACCTGTTATGAATATCCAAGATATAATACTAATTTTCCAGCCACAATTGGCATTTCCAAACATAAAAACAAATGGTAAAATATTATGTGCACCTGAGCCAGTTGATGGAGGTGAACCCTAAAAGTATCCATTTATTTTTCTGAATAAATAACTAAAAGTTTTTTCTGATACATTAAATTAGAAAGCCTAGGTGATCATTTAGTTAGCAATATTATCTCTTTCCAAATATGACATAAAATGATGGTACACCTTTCCATCAATAGTATCTGATATTCAGTGAAATATTGATATTTGAAAAACCACTACCCAATCAGCATTTACTAGGAACATTAGTAGGCAGTATATGAAGAACCCATCTGAACCAGTACGATAGCATGCATTCAGAAGACACAAGTAAGAATCCTGTCACAAATGGAGATTTCTAAGACAGCACTCAAATTTGGGGAAGGTGATTCAACCTACACATGTAATAGTTTTCTTTCACATGAAAAAGGGCAAAGTTCCCTTAAGATTATAAAATGTTTTAGAGGATAAAAAAATACTCTAAAAATATTTGTCAGAATAATGTCAGAAGACACTAGGTTTTAAGAAGGATATTGTATAGTTTTCTCTCCTGTTATTTTGATGGCATTGTGTCTGATACTTATGCAAAAAGCAAACTATGATGATGCAAGACTCAAAAGCACAAACTCTAAAATACAGAGATTAATATCCAAAGAAAAATCTTCATTCAGTCAGATCTCACCAAGGAAAAACCACGTCCAACTCTAGAAGATGATGAACAAGATGTTGTTAACGCTATGTAAATTTTAAAAAGAACTTGAGAAAGTATGCAGATTAAATGTGTTAAAGAAGTATATTGCACTACATTCTTAGGATTAAATCCCCTCACTCTCTGGGAAACTGTGTGACAATCAAGCATCTTTGTTTCTTAATAACCATTGCCTCAGCAATCTCTAATTGTGTATAAAACTACTGAAACAATACCCAAAGGAATCTGAGAACACCTTTCTTAGTACCTTGCTTCTCTTCTCTTTATTTCTGTATTTAAAATCATGCCACAAAATAGGATGATCTAGGGTGTTTTCATTTTAAAATTATACTAGTTCTGCTTTCCTCCTTCAGTGCATGAAGGTGAAGGGTTAATTTCCAACTAAAGTGGTTTGAGTATTAAGAGGTAGGGACAGTTGATAATTTATAGCAAGATTAACAAGAAAAAAAAGACATAATTGCACCTTTCTGGGTTGTGTTACTCCTGAACTCAATTTTTATAGCTAAGTGTAAATTTCATATCTAGACAGAAAACTGCTCCTTTTAAAAAACAAAATCACTAACCCAAGCCAGTGGAATGACAAGAAAATGCTCTGGTTGTATTCCTCTCTATGGCAAAAGTCTAAATCTTTACAACCACCATCAAAAAGTATTATATCCAACTGACATTTCATCATAATGCATTGTGTTTCGCTTAGCTCAGGCGGCAAAGATTAAGGTCTGCTTTTATGCTTATTGACGGCTACTCAACTTGATTTTAGTTTTATGCATATCTTAACCCCTACTATTTGCTTTTATAAAGTCCATAGAATCCCAAATGTTTAAATACTTTATATTTTAAAAGAAAAGTTCAAAGAGCGACAAACCACGTATTAGGGAAAACGAGAATCGATGTAGTGAGGCATTAAGGAAAAAAAAAAAGAAAAAGAAAATGGACAATTTGACTTGCAGCATCTTTTAATCAGATCTTCCCATGGTGGCATCGCAACTATTTGATTTGTGGGAACTGTAGGTTTCATTACTAGCCGTGTTCCTTACTGTTTTTTTAAGTCATAATGCTTAAAGCCAAATATACTTTTCTTTTTTTTTTTGGTAAACCTATAGATAACATACATAAGCATCAATAAAACCAACAAGATAGTATCAGAATATTAATTTTCAAGAGAAATTATTTCTCTCCATAATTTTCCACTCTATAAAACTGTACAGGATTATTTTTTTAAAAAGCCAGGAATATGTAAAACCACCGATTGATTTTACATCAAGAATGTAGAGAAGTTAATTAGCCATTTCACTCTAATTCCTTTTCATATGTAACTTGAAACATAGTAAAAAGTAAGATGGGAGAGAGAGAAAAAAGCTGTGGATAGCAATAATGTCCCTTTCAAAACTCTAGATTTTTTTCTTTGCTGGCAGAGAGGACATATGTTTATTACCTGCTCTCCCTCCTCCTTCCCCTCTTCTCCTCTTCCTCTCTCTCTTCACAGTTTCAATGAACCATAGGCGGTATTCAGATTCTTTCAGACTCTTTTTCTTCTTCATTTTGTGTGTTTCATAGAAGATGCTCCCAGGTTTTTACTTTCATAAATCTATGAGAGAAATATTATTCTCTCATTTTTACAGGTGAGTAAATGAGTCAGAGTTACTAAGCAGTCTGCAATAGGTCACACCGCTATCAGGTGGCAGAGTGGAACTTCAGCCCAAGCCTGGATGGTGGCTTTGCATCCAAGATTTTTTTTAGAGATGGGGTCTTGCTGTGTTGGCCAGGCTGGTCTCCAATTCCTGGGCTCAGGCAATCCTCCCATCTTAATGCTGAGTAGCTGAGAGTACAGGTGAGCCACCACACACTCCTAAGACTTAGACATCTATGGTGTGACTTTCCCAGTGTCTTTGTGCTCACGGCGAAGTTTTGCCGTTGTCAAAGAAGACGGGGCGTGGCCACCCCTGGTTTGGAAACCCCCTACTTGAGCAGGACTGTTTGTGTCAGATGGGGGTGGGAGTCTGCGAGGGCTGTCTCAGGACCACCATCCCAAGGGGAAGAGGAGGGAAGCAGAAAAAGACAGGAGTCAACAAAACTCTGGGCAATGAAACTCTTTGGGGCTGAGTTTGGAAATGAGCTGTTGGAGACGAAAGACGTTTGTGCTTTCTTTAAGGAAGGAAACGTTGTCTTCACAGTGTTCCAGCCGCTTGGTGAACACAGCTGAAAGGTGTCCTGCCGAACGGGAAAGTCTTCGCAAGGTTTCCTTTCACCTGGCCCTGCCGGTTTCGCTCACCTGTCCTCGCTGTCATTCAGGGCAGCTGGGGGGCATATTTAAAAATACGCAAAGCTTCTGTCTGTCTGCCCGTCCGTCCACCCATCCATCCACCCTCCTGTCCTTCTGTCCATCCACCTGTCTGTCCGTCTGTCTGGCCGCTCACCCATTCATCCGTCTGTCAGCCACACATCTGTGAATCCGCATCTCGGTCAGTCCGTCCGTCTGTCTGTCACCCATCCACCCGACACCCACGTGTCTGTTGCTTGGCTGGGTGGCTGGCTCTTCGCCCATTCCCCTGCTATCCACACCTCTATGAATCTGCTTACCTGTCGATCCCTCCCTCCCTCCCTCCCTCTTCCTGGCTGGCTGGCTGGCTGGTCATCCACTCATCTCGCTGTCATCCACACATCTATGAATCCATCTGTCTGACTGTTTATCCCCCCCTCCCCCCCCATGCCATGCACACATCTTTTTATCCATCCAGCTGTCTCTGTTTTTATGACTCTTCGTCTACCCATCCGTCCGTCCGTCCTCCGTGCATTCATCCGTCCGGCTGGCTGTTCACCCACTCCTCTGGCGTCCACACCGACATTATTCTGTACACCTGTCCAGCCATCTATCTGTACATCTGACACGCATCCGTCGGTTCATCCATCTATCTACTCATCTGTCCAGGCATCTCTCCCTCTTTCAAGGTCTACTTTAGACGGATGCCAGCCGCACGCATCCCTTATTGGTGAGTGCCTCGAACACAATTTGAAATGTGCTCGTTTTCCACCGGCTTGGTAGCAACGAGCTGACTTTTTTGGAAATTGCGCTTTATCTAGAAAGAGTCCGTGTGGCCCACGCTCCCGATTCCCCTCATCCTCCCCCACTGAGGTGCAAGCGGCCCTCGCTGCCCTTCCTTTGTGTTTGGTTCAGCGTCCTTCCCACCGCAGCCAGTCTTGCTGGCCTTCGGAGCTTCCACACTGGCATCTTCTTCCATCAAGCCACAGTTGGCCGACTTCCCCCAAACCGCACCAGGGAAAAGGGTTTCTGTGGGGTTGAACGCCTGCAGAGCTTCCACCCTGTTTCCCAGAAGCAGGAATGAATCTGGGTTTTTCTAAGAAAATTGTTTTCCCCGGGCTAAAGCAAAGAAACCAGGCAGCAGGCTTCCCTGTTTGCCGACCTTGAAACTGTCCAGCATTTCTACCCTCACCCTCTCCCACGTGGCTTCTCCCCGGGAGCTGGGAAACAGAAGCCCTTCTCAGACCCCAGGTGGCACCTGAGTGCATGTCCCACCCCTGGGTCCCTCGCCACGTAGAGCCCATCACACTGTGGCAGGGGAAGCGACCTTCCATCTTCCCTGGGTCTCCTCCACTCAACAGAATACGGGCTGTAGCCTATGCTTCCAATCTTCTGGGTTTAGCTGTTGACATTCTTAGCTGAGCTATTTCTACTCTGAAGATGTAAAGTTCCCTCTCAACAAACCCTGGCCCTTAGGAATCAAAAGTGCCTTGACTTACAGATGATTGTTCAGCTTTCCTTTTTTTAAAAGACCTAATTAGGAGCTAAAAAAATCCAGAGGTTAACATTTGCTAGGTTCTTCTTTGTTCTTTACCCAAGGCAACAACTCTTAGCTTTATGATGTAGACGTAAGAGGGGAACGGATGGAGGATTTGGAAAGATACGGAGAGAAGCAAACATATGTTGGGCATTTTTTCAAATCACGCTCCCACAAAACCTGTTGGGCAGAAAATGCCCTGTGCCGTCCCCCCTCCCCGCCACCTGCTTCTGAAGCCACCATCTCATTCCTTTGTGTCAAAGGGGGAAGGAATATCCTTCTCCTGTGACATTAGGGGCACATGTGCCTCGTCCGCCGCTGCCCTCCATCCTTGTCCTCCAAGGACTTTGCTTTGAGCGACTCCGCGTCTCCCGCCCGGCGCTCCTCATTCCTGAAGCAGCTCTACCAGCGTACACATGGCCCAAGGCAACTCTTTCTAACACTCAGAAGTCCACAAATCCCTGCGCTCTCTCCCTTGAAAACCAGACTCATACACGCCGGGCCTCTTTAGCATGTGTATTTGCTTTCTTAGTAACTCCGTACACTTAACACGTCTAAACCTCAGCTTCTGATAGTTTCCACCCAAGCCCAGACCTCCTTGCATGCCCTCTGCACAGATACCAGTAGTTCTGTGTTTCTTGGTCAACAGGCTAAGAACCCTCGCCTCGTCACTGAGTCGTCTCCGGTCTCCCTATGTGTCCTTTCAGGATGCCATGCGAGGTCACACCCTGCCTGTCTTGCGTCTTTTCCTCGGTCCAGGCCGCAGCCGTCCATCCTCCAAGCCATGCCTTATTTCCTCCTTCTGCTTCTGTCCCCTTGTTGCCTGCCGTCAACACCAGTCAGAAGGGTCCTGTACCATAGTGAGCTCTGTCTTGTTTCTCCAAGCCCCCGACAAGCTTCCCTCCCACTCACAGTGAAAGCCAGCCCTCCATGGTGACCCCCAAGCCCCTCTGTGATCTGGGGTCCATCGCCTCTCTGACTTCACGGGCTACTGCTCTGCCCCTGTTCTCTGCACCCAGCCACAATTTCCCCTCACTTGTGCCTTCTCTAGGCTTTTCCAGGCTGTAACCTAACGGACTCCTTTGGCGACTTCTAGCGGGGCCTCTGCAGTCCCTATTGACCTGCTGCCCTGGGTCCAGCGCCAGCCTACCCTCGTGGCGACACTGGGTGAACCTTCCCTGCCGTGTCCTCACCCTTGTGGCTTGCTGCCATCTCACACACGGTCTGTTGCTGCTCACCTTTCCTGCAGTCTATCTGTCCAAACAGAACACGAGATAGTGTGCACGGAGAAAGCCTGTTTAAACTTAGGACACTTAGAAAGCATTTTGCTTAATACCGTGATGCAAAGTCCCGTGTCACTGAACATGTTGGTTGCTGATCATTTTAATAAGGACATAAAGTCTTGTTTAGAAGAACAAAGAAGTAATCTCCACCACGGCACTATAAAGTCAAACAAAGAGTGCTAATTTGTCTTCTTTACGCAGACACCATCTTCAATGAGATTTTATCTGGGAAATACATTTTTGATGTATCTATTTAGGCACATATGCCCCCTATTTAATGATATTATGTTAATTGTATTCAACTTACTCTTAAATCCACATTTTCTACAAATCAACTCTTCAGTCTCTCACAATTGAAACATGTCTATTTTTAAGCTTGTGCCTTTAATTAACCACATGGCTGTAATATTAAGATTTTTAAAATCAACTCTTGTAAAATCTCATTTTAAGGTCGCATCACCTAACCGAGGCAACAGCGTTCGAGTTTAAAACAATTAGAAGGGATTTATCCCAGTGGCTGATGATGCAGCTTCAAGATCACACTTAAAGGAGCATGACAGCAGCTGTGAAATCCTGGAATTTCTCCCCTCTCCTCTATGACACCTTGATAAGGCAATTACAGCATAATTACCTTAACAAGTGGCATTACAGGAAATTATTGTCATTCTCCTGTTAAAATAACACATAATCATCGGCAAGTGAATTTGAGAATCCCCAATCAGCATCTCATTACCTGCGGTTGGCTCTGAAATGAACGCCATTGGTGGGCAATGACTAACAAGGTATTTCAAGGGGAAAGCCATGAAGGAGCACTGCTTGGAGAAGTGACAGGAACACAACCAAGTTGACCCCCGATGATCAAATTTGCAGTTAATCAGCAACATCGACTGGTAGTTAGACAACCCTGCAAACCTGGCATCGTCTTTGTTTTCCATAAATATGCTTGATTCCTGGTCCTGCCATCTTGATTTTTTCCAAGACGGTGACATTCTTCAAGGAAGCAGCAAATTGCGAAGCTGTGTTCTATAAATGACACCGTTCTCAATCGCATGTCACTGCAATAAAAACATTTATTTAAACCCTTCACTTCTTGATACAATAATTTGCTTCCTGGTGCAGTTCTGTTTTAACAACAAGCAGACATGGCTTTAAAATAAATCTTCACAAACCATCCCGTGTCCCTTAAGGCCTAACTTTTATCAAGAATCTTAAAGAAATGTGACTGACACAAAGGCACAAAGAACCTCTGTCAGAAGATTTAAAGTCTCCTTAATGTCAAAGAATATGGGACCTCATGCCGTTGTCCACAAACAGCGATAGATGTCCACTATGCTCTCAGACGGAGGGCCTCCCAAAACGTCCGATGAAATCAATCCTTTTGTCAATATTTGAGGGGTTCTCACACACACTGGTCACCCTCTCATCTGATCCTCCAGGTGACTTTGGTTGCAGACTCGCTGATCTATAACAGGCAGACACTCTGCACAGACAACCCCGGCAGGCTTCTGAGTATTTACTGCAGGACCAGGTGAAATTCAAGTTCATCCTTCCACAGTATTTCACAGCAAGCCTAGACCTGCAATCTGCCTGAGTTCCACTTCTCCAAAGACTGTGAACAAAGTAACGGCTTGAACTTCTTATTTCATGTGGTGGAAAAAAGGAATAAATGACACATAAGATACAGGGAAAAAAAGATATTTCCAACCATCATCAGTAGCTCTCTTCACTGTCTGTTTCTTCCAGATCAGATATGATATAATTTTTTTAATAAAAAATGATCAAGTATAAAATTTTATAGATTTAAATAAGTCCCTCCTCTTCGTTTGTTTTTTTTTTAACAGGGATGTCAGTTTGACCCCATTAGTTTAAATTAGCAAAGCATTTGAGAGCTTGTGTGGCTACTCTCCAGAGGGTGCTTGACGCCACCACGGTGAAGAAGAGAAGTTGCGTTTATGTGAATTACTATCCAAAACAATAAGAACATAGAATGATGATAGAACGCTTAACTTGGCAACCCGTCACAGCAGTTTCTAAGCAATCACACGATGTGGAGAAATTACAATACTCAGCCTGGGGACCTGGACTAGAGAGATGGTGGCATGCCATGTCTCATTCTTTCTAGTAATTTCCAAACACAATTATGTTCATGCTGTTTTAGAACTTAATAGTTGGAAACGCTTAGATGAAATTTCAACCAACAAAAAGAGAATACAAATGTGTCTCCTAAGTCGGCATCCCACTCACACAGGCATAATTGCTAAGATCAGAAGGTCCAGATTGGAAAGACCAAATTTATTTGACGCGAGGAAAGCATCAAACGAATTCAGAGCACTGGGAGACCAGGCCACCATCGTGCCGCTATTCAGAACTCTTTGCAGTTATGTGGCCAGGCAACCCCTTCGGGTCCCTTCCCACTGTGGGAGCTTTTCTGTCCTCTCAATAGATTCTGCTTTCTAAAAAAAAATTAATTAATTAAAAAATAAAGTTATGTGGCCTGTGGTGGCGTCCCGGATGCTGTCTCCTAGTTCAATATGAGTCCCGTGTCCCAAAAATAGCTAGGTCAAAAGTTTACTTACAGACATGGCCCGCGGAATTAACCACAGGGAAACAGTTAAACCATCACATGAGTAAAATTCAGTTGACCGGAATCACTCAGCACCGGTGCTGCGCTGTGGAGGAAACAAATGATTCCTTCTGAACCTTACCTATGACAAACAGCCCTTAAGGAGTATGTTCCTTTCCATCCCATCAACTTGCACCAAAAATTTAGGGTGAACAGATATTTGCTGCAAATTAGTACAGTCGTGAATACTGACTATCTCTGTGAACTTGAAATGAGATTTCAATAGAGATAATTGCCCTTCGCGGGTTTTTTTATTAGCTCTCTCCCCCTCCCTCTCTCCCTCCCTCCCTCCCTGTCTCTCTTTGTATCTCTCTCTCTCTCTTTTTCTTGGGCATCACCAGTCTGCAAACCAGTTTCTCTCTCTCTCTTTCTCTCTTTCTCTGTCTTTTTCTTTATTTATGATTGCATCAAACATCCGTTGTTTGTTGCATTCTTACCATAATTGTTGCATTCTTGGCAGCAAGGCTGAGGAAGACTAAAATGGTGTGTTTTAGATTAATCTGATCGCACATCGGCTCAAAAGTGTTGATTTAAATTGACTCAAATGCAAAAAACAAGTTGAAAATTAGAATTTGAATATTTTACATTTTTACTTTCCGGGCACATTTTACATCTCTTTCTGTATTCCATTTTGTGTCTATACCCATTTCTCCTTTCTTCAGTAAGTTTGAACTGAAATGGAAAAGAGGAGATTGTAAAAGAAATTCATGTTAGAGAATCATTGGCTTGGGCTAAGTTTTGGTTTAGAAAATAGGCGAATAAAAAAGGATGGAAAAATGCAAACACATCGCATCTTAGGGAGAGGACGTGCTCATCCTGGAAACCGTTCAGCATGAAGGACCTATGTGGTCCTCAAGCAAAGGGATCCAGCCGAGTTTATAGGTGCCTAGAGCTTTGGGCTGATGATGCGAATCTGGAAATAATAATCACATAAGGAGTGACCCACGTCGTTGGGACAGAAAAGCTTTGGAGACGAACGGGAAGAGAAGTGGACAGCCAATATTGTTTAAAGAGCAAGAAAAGGGAGAGGGCTCAGCAGATGCCACAGATGGATCAGCACCTAATAGCCTGGAAGAACATGTGCCGGTTGAACTGAGCAACAAGAAGGCGACTGTGACCTTTGAAATGGAAGGACAGGTTCGGGCGAGAGTTAGGAGGTGAGAGGCAGAGTGGGTGCTGGACAGAGCTGAGTGCTTGATTCTGAAATACCTCTTTTAAAACAATCTACTCTAACCGAAAAAGTGTCTGTACCCATTACAAATTACTGTGGCAAGCACAGAAGAGAAAAAGAAAATTCGGAGTACGAAGGCATTTCCTGCCATATAATTAAAGTTCAGTATTTGTATAAATACGATATATTGTTTCACAATGTGGGTTCATAACTTGCTACATTTTTGAAGACTTACTTATTCATTTTGTAATATTCAAAAATGCATTTTCCATGTTACTAAATATTTGTTTTCTAATTTCCATGGTGAGGACAGGACAGGAGAAAAACTCTCCTAAGTATCTACTTTATATGTGAGGTTCCATATTAGAATAACTTGAAATAAAAAGTTTTGCTGCTGAGTTTTAGAATGATTGTCCACCAGTATTTTAATAGCTAGTATTATATCCTATCATATGTGATAATTTGATAAATTCACTTTTTCATATGCCGTGTGTTTTTCCCTACATATACATTTTTATTTATAAACAACACTTCACAGAGCATGCTTGTAAGCAATCTTGAGTGTGTTATAGGATTTGGTGATTTGTTATTTTATTCAGTGATTTTTCCATCCATCTATGTAATTAAATTGTGCTGTATTTTTCTACTTAATATTTTGAGAGATGCTGATATCAGTATCAAATGAATTGCACAAAATAAATTGAAAATCCTCCTCCCTCAACTTTTTCAATGATCTGCTGCAGGTTATAATGCACAAAAATTGTAATTTCTTAGGAAGAGTTGAATAAGTAATCTATTGCAACAACATAAAAAAAGAATTCAAGGGTCAATCCATTCAAAGAAGCAATTTTGACACTTAAAATTTTGGGGTTATATGTTTTTTTCAGACCTTCTACTTTTGGAGGTAATTTCACTATTTGTTGGTTTCTGGGGAAAAAAACATACTTTTTCTTTATTTTAAAGATGCGGATACAATTCAGGGTTAGGTTTATACATGTTCATTATGCAGGTACCCTTGTTGATGAGGTGTGCCCCGCTTCCCCTGGCAGTTTCCCAGTACTGCCAATCCCTTTCTTATAGTATTATGTTAATTGTTCAAGGTCCATTTATAAGTGAGAACATATGGTACTCTGTTCTTTGTTTCTGTGATAAATCACTGAGTATGATTGACTCTAAATCCATCCAAGTTGTTGCGAAGTCCATATGTTTGTCCTTCTTTGTTGCTGCATTATATTCTTTTGTGTATATGCACCACATTTTAAAAAGCATACATTTTACAGAAATTATACTCCAAAGCATATAGCTGGGCAGTGTATGCTTATAAATATCCTCTTTGGTTATGGTCTTTCTGACCCAGGCTATGAATCAACTTAAGAACCACATGAGGAAATTCAACCCACTTCTTCAGTTGTTATTGTTTACAGAAGTAGCATATCTTGATGCTTCAGGGTATAGACTAAAAAGCTAGACTCCTTGAGTCCAGGTGCAAGGTCAAGTGCCCTAAATCCCTATGCTCAGTTTCCTCATTTGTAACCTGGAAAGAACAACAGCAGCCGGTTCCTGGACCTGGGCTGAGGATTACATGTGTGAGTGCACACGTATTGCTCAAAGCAGACACCGTCACAAGCTCAGCTTCTGAGAAATGTGATCATCTCTACTGTCAAAATAGCACTGACCAACTTGACAATGGACTTCCTTTGCCAAGCTTGGGCATGAATGGTTCATCTAATTTGTATATTTCTGCAAGCCTGGATTCTCTTCAAATGAAGTTTGGAAGACAACTAAAAAAAAAATGGCAAAAAATAATTTTTAAAAATCGTAGCCACAGAATGTATAAATATCCAAAATGACTACATTGAAAGCTTGTATGTATGGTTTAGTATTTATTTGAATATTTATTTCATCATATTACAGGATATTTCTTGTGTGCTTTCAAAGTCCCCCCATAAGTTTTATTTAGTTACAAATTCAAGGCAGGTTCTTTCCTACACTATCCATAGACAGCAAGCAGACTCCTTTCCTTTCTATTCCAAGAGCTGATTTTCTTGATGATGGCAACTTCATTCTTGTCAAAACAAGCATTTCTATGCAAAGGGACAGGTGCCATGTAAAACTGTCCACAAACCGAGCCCTCACTTCTAAGTGCATGCATTGTGCTTCCGTAGTGCAGATGGAAAGAGAGAAGCATGACAAGGGACACGTCACTCGTGATGAGAAGGACACCGTCGAGCTGTCATGAGAAGTGACTTGCAAGGCTCCCAGGGGGCTTGACACCTACTGCAGGGGCCCCGGTGGCAAGGAAAAGATCCAGAAGTTAAGTCCACGGGCACCTCTCCACCCGTCATGCCAAGTGACACACTGAGCAGAAGAAAGTAAGACCTAAATGGAGATTGGAAAAGCTTCAACAGCAAGAACCTGCTTAACGAATTAGCCATGGGCGTGAGGGCCTGACCCCCGACGGCAGCGAGGCACACGGGCACATGGGCACACGGCCACGAGGAGGACAGGAATGGACGTCGTGTCTCTTCTCCTGTGCGTGAGCGAGGAAGCCTGAAGGACGTTCCCATAGCAACCGTGGTGGTTAGGCAAAGAAAGAGCAGGACAGCGTCTGAGTGCCAAACCCTTCGAGAGAAGTTTAAAGTCGTGTTGTATGAGAGTAGGAAGATAGACTGGCATGCATTCGAATCCATGGGCAGGGGGAGAAAGATTATTTACACACAGGCGACACAAACGGACAAGGTCTTGTTCTAGATCCCTATGCACAGCGCTTTACTTCTGACCTTGAAGACGCAGATCGCAGAGGAGTCTGACAGCTAAGTCCTGTCTGTGGTTTGGAACACACCCTTTTCCCACATCCCTACAGAAAAAGATGGCTTCTCTTTTGAGGTCGAAGCAAGGTGTGTCTGGTCATGTCTAGCTCGTATCTAAGCCACTGCCCCTGCCAGACAGAGTGACCTTGGCCACAGAGGTGAATGAATATTCTGCTTTTCATTATGAATTCACTACAAACTGATGACATCCATTTTCTGAAAAGGCCCACAAAGTCCTGTAAATGACTTCACTGTGAACAGTCTGGCGAATTACATTTTGTGACAAAGCCTCACCAGGCAGGATGTGTCTGACATTTACATCCAGCTGAAGGAAAGAAAGGACTTCAAACTGACCCCTGAGTCTATAGGACAAGCTCTTTTGTGACTCGGCTTGTTGATACAAAATGCTTAATTTCATGTGTGTGCAGTGGAATACTGGAGAACGTAGAGGTCCATTTTTTACTCCTCAAACACTTGCACAAATGGTGCCTCCCCGATGCCCCCAGCCAGAGCAGCCCACACCTGAGTCCCACATCCACAAGGGTATCACTGAGCCGGAAGCCCTGGGACTCCCTCCGCCTGAACCCGCGGCGAACCAGGGAGGGTGGGGTGCGGTCACTGTCGGGGGAAGGAGGTGGGCAGAACCTGCCCCTCCTCTCCCAGGTCTGTTGGGACCCGCTGTCCCTCGCGGAGTATTTGCTCCACTGCTCCTAGCTGAGGTCAGAGGCACAGCTGCCAGGCAGGTGGACACGCCGTCCTCACTCTCTGGTGCAGAGTCAACCTCGGAGCTCACAAACTCCCTCGACCCTGCACCAGTCTTGAGGCTCCTTCGCTCTGATGGCTGGTCCTTTGGGAGGTGAGGAAGCGGGTGCTGTTGGCCGGAGCCCCTCACCCTGTCACATGATCAGGGATGTGCATGGAAATATTTTTCAAATCCAATTCAGTCACAAGATGTTTTCTTGTGGAACTGTCTCCCCGGTTCAGATAAAAAGACCATCCCCTGGGAGGAGTGAGGGGCAAACCCTTCCAGATACTTCTGGTAATCTTTCTCCTCCTCTCCAGGTCTTCACTCTAAATCCCTCTTCTCCAAGAATATGCAAAATGCCTTTCTTCTGCTTCCTTTATTTTATGTGAAACAAGCTCTTTGATGGGGGGGGGGGAAGAATGCAAAATCAGCAAATAGAAATCCATGAAAAGTGAACAAGTAAAGATAATATGACTGCTATGATTTGGTCCCACAAAGATCACTCTTTGGTCCCGAGAAGCACGACACATTTCTGGGCCCATGGAGTGGTTGCATTTCCTTCCAGGCCACATGAACGTGTATATGAAGTCGTCTTACATCCCGCTCTCAAAAGCAGTTTCCTGGATGCTTGAGATCTTGCCATTGTGGAAACAACTCCCTCCCTCCCCTGCCCGCACCTCCCGGACCCTCACTCCGCCCCTCTCCTCATCTGCCTACTCTGGGTCATTGTGGGGAATTCCCTTTCCAACACACCATTATTAAGGGACACTGGCATGGCGGTGACCTAGTCATTAATTCTCAGTGACCTTCGCCAAAGCAAAACCCAAGAAATCCCCTTCTCGAAGGCTCTGAACTCTAATGAACAGGCGGGCCATGTTTTTAAATGAATCAAGTTTTCCAAACTTTTCCAAACATCATTCTTGAGTATTTGTTATTCAGCAGATCGTTCTCTGGAAGAGACGTTCAGTGCAGGCAGGGGCTGAGAGGAGAACACGGTGCCCACCGTGAGTGGGCCAGGCCTTCATGCAGACGGGGTCACGCCTCCCTCCTCCAGTGCCTGGGACCCTGACGCTTGCTGCTGGTGCAGGTAAATCTGGACAGCCGCCTTCTCGGGTCCTGGAGGGACCCACACTGAGGGCTGAGTGTCCAGGACTCCTCACTGTGTCCCGCGACGTACACGTGTGGGCCCGAGCCACACGCCTCCCAGAGGCTGCCTGCAGAGTCAGAGGAACACAGCTGGGAAGTCCAGGGAAACTGACACTGGGGAGAGGACGATTTGAGGGTGGGGAAGAGGAGGGGGTTCGAGAATGAAGGGTCTCTCTTCTTCTCCCCAGGACTGTAGTAAAATGGCAGGTCACGAGACCATCGGAAGATGCCCCAGGAGACAGAGCAGATGCTGCTCTTGCGACAAGCAGTGGCCAGCCTGAATCCCGGCCTGCTGGTCTCTCTGGGCTTCTTGGTCTCTCCCGGTTTCCTGGCTTTTCTGCCTTCCTGGTCCTCTCTGCTTCCTGGTCTGTCTCGGCTTCCTGGGATCTCCTGGCTTCCTGGTTCTCTCTGCTTCTGGTCTCTCCCTGCTCCCTGGTGTCTCCCTAATTCCTGGTCCTCCCTGCTTCCTGGTCTGTCTCGGCTTCCCGGCATCTCTTGGCTTCCTGGTCTCTCCCCTCTTCATTTCCCACTCTGGCCGCCCTGTGTTTGTGCCTCTCCACCACTCAAGTGTTTCCATGCACTTTTGTTTTCATGTCATACATAACCTAGTATAACAAAGTAATATTTCTAAAGTTTTAATCTTTAAAGGAAAAAATACAGTCTTTTGACAAATCATGTAAAATTTCTCTAAACTTATTTGTTAAAGGGCATGTTGAAGACCGAAGACTGTACTTGAGAATTTCTGACAATATTCCCGTAATATGGGCACTTTGAAAAGACGTATGAGTCATTGAAGCACTTTATTAGTCTATTGTTAACCCTGATGAGCCAATATTTACCATATAATTATTTACACCTTTCTAATAATATGGGAACTAATAAAAATCTTGGTGTGGGCAGAGTAATTGCATGGGTCACCTTGGATATTATATTAAGAGGTGGCCTTCGGCAGGTGTTCATTTCATCTGATTTGTTTCATTTTTACTTATGTCTGTTCAGTTTCATCAAAGCACAGTAATTATGTAACACTGCAAAGTAAATTCTGCAGAATATCATAAAATGATAATCATAGGCTTGGTGAATATATGAATAAGATACTAGTTCTCTATACTCATGGTGTAATAGGTAAATACCTGAAGAATATTCTGCATAAGAAACAGAACAACTTGATCTCAAGCCAGGTGAAGTGGGGACCCAAACTTGACCTGTATGATGACCACTTAAATACCTAATCCTGAACTCTACCTCACAACTTTAAAATAAAAATTTATAAAAAATAATTTCAAAGAAATAGAGCAAAGACATTGGCAGATGTTAAAGCCATAATTCAAAAAAATAAAAATAGGTTTTATTATATTGTTAATTTAAAAATGAAGTTTCTTGTTTGTCAATATAAACTCGCTAGATATATTACTTACCAAAGATGTATAAAAATGTTTTTCTTAAGTTAGATTTAGTTTTTTGCTTTTTGTTTTTTTGTTTTGAGTCAGAGTCTCAGTCTTGTCATTCATGCTGGAGGGCAGTGACATGCTCACGGCCACCGCAGACTTGACCTGCTGGGCTTAGGTGATCCTTCCACCTCAGCCTTCCATGTAGCTAGTGATTTAAAGTTTTAGCTGTGGCCAGACATGTAGCTCATGCCTACAATCCCAGCACTTTGCTGGGCAGAGGCGAGAGGACTGCCTGAGCCCCAGAGTTTGAGACCAGACCTTGGCCAGGCCTCATCTCTGCAATCAATAAATAAAAATTAACCAGATAAGTTAGTGCGCACCTACAGTTCCAGCTAGTTGGAAGACTGAGGAGGTGGAAAGGTCACCTGAGCCCAGCAGATCGAGGCTATGGTGGCCGTGAGCATGCCACTGCACTCCAGCCCACGCAACAGAGTGAGACACAACTTGGAAAAAAAAATTGTAACTGATGGTCTTAGAAAAATAAAACCTGCAATACCTGAAGTGCATTGCGTCATATTTGAGATTTAATTTTTGTCACTTTATTGACAGCAGCATACCTTCATGTATGAACAGTTGATTTTTCTTTCATATACATAATTAGGCTGTCATTGTATTTTGCTTTATTTTTAAGATGTTTTGTTGTTAATGCTCCATATTTTGGTTGTATGGTAAAATATTAAAAGAAGGTGACCAGGCAGAGTACCATCCACATTTTTTAAAGTATGATTTTCATTCAGAAATCACGAATCTCATGAAAAATTAAACTAGATTCATCATCCAACAGAAAACAGACTCTCAATGATTATATTAGTCAGCATGTAAATTTGCTTCCATTATCAACTCAAAAAACATAGAAATAAAATCTCTCTTCCTTCAATTTGCCTTACTTCTTTATCTTACCTCTATGAGATGCTTAAAATTTTAAGACAATATTAGTAAGCCTAATTATTCGTAATAACAATAGTTTATTATTACTAATAATTGTAATCCTGACCATGTTGGCATGGTCAGGTCAGTTTGCTCGTGAACACAATGCAGTGTTAAGATGGTGTGCCTCTGTCAAATCATGATGTTGTACACAGGAGTGAAAATCTATATTTGTCAGTTGCACCCAAAGAAGCTGAAAAAATTGCCAAAGAATCTTCATCCAGTTTGCTAACATTTGAATATGTTGAACAGTAAGTATAAATGTCCCCATGAAAATCTACTATCTGCCTTAATCTCAGTAGAAGTGATGAAAAAACTTGATTAGAAAAAACGTTTTAATCTTATATTTTTCTAAGCCTCAAGAAATACTTTTAGGTATGTGTGTGTGCATTTGTATGTGAACATGGGGCTTTAAACAATATCTTTCTTAATTTAGTTATATTTCAAAACGTTTATTTGCAAGTACACTGTACCTGAGTCACAGCTGTGACCATGTCACTTTCTCATTAGCATCCTTTCACAGCTTTTCATTTCCTTTAGATTATAGTCCAAGTTTCAGATTGTCATTTTTCAACTGACAGACACACCATGACCCTGCCTACTATTTTTGACTTATTTCCATTTTTTTTCTCGTTCACAAAGTTTTAGCAGAATTGAAGTACTTTTTTAACTTATACACTAACAATCTCCTCATCCCTGAGTTGACATTTAAAATATTCAACAGGAGATGGTGGTTAGGTAACCACCAGTTATAACAGGCAGCCTAACCAGCCAGGATGACATAATCTGTGAAATATTGAAAGAGCTGCGCCTATTCTGGGTCTCTAACTGGAGGCTATGTACTTGCATATGTGTGTATATATTGCTATATATATATTATTTCTCATGGCTCTTGTTATTTTTGCATTATAATTTTGTGGCTTATATTTAATGCTACAAATAAACTTTAAACTTCTTGAAGAAAAGTTCAACACATGCTTCATCTTTGTAATATCTATGGTGCCTTAACTATTTTTTAAAAAGGAAGAAAGTGGCTGGGTATGGTGGCCCATCCCTGTAATCCCAGCACTTTGGGAGGCCAAGGCAGGAGGATTGTTTAAGCATAGGAGTTTGAGACCAGCCTGAAAAGCATAGTGATACCCTGTCTCTACAAAAAGTCCAAAAATTGGTGGAATGTAGTGGTGCGTGCTGGAATCCAGCTACTTAAGAGGCTGAGGCAGAAGGAGTGCCTGAGCCCAGGAGGTCAAGGCTGCAGTGAGCCATGATTTTGCCACTGCAACCCAGCTTGAGCAACCGAATGAGACCCCAACTCAAAAAAAATTAAAAAGGAAGATAGAAACAAAGAGAAAAATGAGAGGAAAAGGAGAAAAAAAAGAAAGCTTAACATACGTGATGAATTAAGATGCATCTAGAAAATGTACTCGAAATTGTGGTTCTGGTGTTGATTTCCATTTTAAAAAGAGTGGCAGAATCAGGTTGGATGAAAGAGTTAAATTATGTTTAAATAATGCTAATTCAAGGGGGGGAATTAAGAAGCCAATTTCCTGATATTTTTGGAGAAGCAGCCTAAATACATTTGTTATTTCACATGAAATTCGAGTGAAGAAATACACCAGAAGTTCTGAGCTAGGTAAGTTGATATGTGAGCACTTTCAAGGTCTAAAATCATAACCATATGTGTCCTCTCTTTGAGGGAGATTTGTTTAGTAGAACATTTGGTGTCTAAATCTTCTATTTAGAGGTCTAACTTTAAATGTATGCTAACTCAATGGAACACACATTTGCATAAAACCCAGAATATATTAAAGAAGGAAAAATAATTCATCCATCTTCTGCAACTCCTTCCAAGGTACAACCAATGACATGTCCCAATTTCAAATCATGAAGCTATTTTTCATTTTATCTTTCAATGTAATAATCATGGACTACCTCCAGAAATTTATAAAGGAGTGAGAAAATACATAGTTTGTGGGAGAAATAATTATTTCTTACCATGTGCACAGACCCAGAGGAAACTATAAGGCAAGTTCATGGTATCTGCAATACTCTATCTCTGCATTATGTTGCATCCCTGAAGTGAACCTTCAAATTGCAATATGTGGGTTTTCTTGGGAGGCAATGTTTTAGAATATGATTTATGTGGTTATACAACACTGAGAAAGGATCCAATGCTACCACACTTTTAAATTTATCATTTTAAGAATGATGAATTATATTGGAATTAGTGGACATATAAGAAGAGGAAGAGACACTAGAATATTCTCTCTCTCTCTCCTTCCCTCCCTTTCTCTCTCTCTCTCTCTCTCTCTTCTCTCTTCCTCCCTCCTCTTCTTTCCATTTCTCCCTCTCTCTCTCCCCCTCCTTCTCTCCCCCTCCCTCCCTCCCTCTCTCTCCATAGATATTCCCCCTTCCCCTCCCCTACACTGAGGAAATGCCATAGGAGGCCAGAGTGAGAAGCTGTTTTCTCTCTCTTTCCCTCTCTCTCCTTCCCTTTCTCTCTCTCCTCTCTCTTCCTCTTCTCTCTCTCCCCACTTTCTCTCTTTCTCTCTCTCTTTCCCTTGCTGTCTCCCACCTCCTCTCCTTCCCTCCCTCTCTCTCTCTCTCTTCTCCCTCTCTTCCTCTCTCTCCCTCTCTCCCTCATGCGCTCCTCCTCTCTGTTTCTTTCCCTTTCTCTCTTGTCTGTCTTTCTCTTCCCCCACCCCAATACACTGAGAAAAGGCCATGCGAGGACACATGAGAATTTGACTGACTGTCAACCAGGAAGAAAGCCCTTACCAAGAACCAAATTGACTGATACCTTGTTCTTGAACCTCAGACCCCAGAACTGTGAGACATAATTTTCTGTTTTAAGACACCCAGTCTGTGATATTTTTTTATAGCAGCTTAAGGAGACTAATGCATCAAGGAAATGCAAAAATAAGGTCACAGTATGACAAGACACTTATATATTCATACACTGAGTATAACTGAAACTCCTGAATATTATATGTACAGCAAGCATAAGAAGACTATAAGAGTGCATGAGAAGACAGACTAGCTAGAGACGTTAGGACACAAGGCAAAGCACAGGAGAAAATTTGCTGCGTTTTTATTATACCTCATATATTTCAGACTCCTTATGATGAATCTGGCAACTCAGAAACAGCAACAGATGTAGACCAACGCCCCACCTTCCCCACAAAAAAATTGGAAATGGGAAGCTTACTATGACAGAAACATTTTAGACATGAATGAATCTACTCCTGACAAGCATTACAAAAAAGTGTGTGCTTCCACCAGCATCCACCCAGCAAAGCCCGAGGGAACAGCATGGGTGTGAAAGGCATCCCAAGATCCCCAGGAGGTAATGTCCCAGACAGCAAGGTGGGCACTGGACTCTCATCCTGGCAGGATGTGAATGAGCCCCAGCACCACAGCGAGGAGCCTGGTCTTCTGCCTCCTCCCAGCACTGATGAGCTGTGCCTCCCATTCCTTGCCCAGTGGGGTGCTGTCAGAGTTGGCCTAATGAGAGTCAGGCCTTTGATCATTGCCCGTGATACTGAGGTCACCCTCACTGTGATGACAGCAAGACCACATGGGTAGGTAGAACTCCCACCCACCCACAGCAATGGGACCCCCATGGCAGTGTCAGTGGACCCTGAGTGGGAAGCGGGGCCTCCACCTCCACTGGCAGTAATGAGGTAGTGCTTCCCTTTCCTTTGCCAGCATGGTGCCAGAGAGCAACTGCCAAGAGAGAAGAGTTAAATGCACCCAGAGTCTCAAAACTCAAAACAAACACTTACAGGTTTCAATACAGAAATCACTCTCCACACCGAGAACTGGATGATATACAACCGAATGAAAGAAACAGTGATGACAACACAAGATGACAGACTTGCTAGAATCACCTGATGAAGAATGTGAAGGAGCCATGATGAAAATGCTGCACTGAGCAATCACAAACCTTCTTGAAAACAAATCAAAAGGCAAAAGGCCTCAGAGAATATACACATATATATAGAAAGCAGCCAAAGAAGAAGAACACTTTAGCTGTAGAATAAAAACAACGCAAACGACAGCAGATTTTCATCAGAAACCATGCAGGTGGGAAGAAAATAGTACAATATTTTTTAGGTGAGCAAGGGGATGTCAATCTAGGGTGCTATGCCAAATAAAAATACCATCTTCAAAATAAAAAGGAAATAAAGTAAGTAGGAAACAGTAAAAGAAGAAAACTTAGAGCACTAGGAAAAAAATTTATAAAAAATGCAGATAAATATCATAGGCTTACCTTCATTCTCTTCTTTAATTTCTAAATTTAACTGGATGATTGAAGAAAAAATTACTATACTGTGTGATATGGTCCTAAATATACGTAGAGAGTATATTTAAGACAACTACATTATACATAGAGAATGGTAAAGCAAAAAAACGAGAGTTAGATTTTGATACTTTCCTCAGATTGGCGAAGGAATGACATTGATAGACTGCAATAAGTTGTGTATATATAGGGGGATATATACTATATAAAAAACAAACACTTTAAAAAAATATACAAATTGATTCTCTCAAAAACATGATAGATAAATACAAATTAAATTCTAGAAAATCTTCAGTATTCACAGCAAAAAGAAATGACAGAAGTGAAAAATACAGACTAAGCAGAAAACAACAGGACAGACAAAAGGACAGACTTAAGCCTTATGATATCAATAGTTACATGAAATTTAAGTGGTCTAAATATGTCAATTAAAGACCAGACGTTGGCAGAGTGGATTAAAATATTGCCCAAAGATATGATGTGTACAAGAATGTCATATCAAATACAATGATATAAATAGGTACAAATATCTTCTGCTGTAGACTAAACACCACATTTCTAAATAACCTATGGCTAAATAGAACTCAAAATATACACTAAAATTAATAAAAAATGAAAAAAAAATATATACATATATTACAATGTGTGAGAGACAAGAATGAGGGAAGTCTATAGTGCAAAATGCATGCATTAGAAAAGAGGAAAAATATCCCATTAATATTCTAAGTTCTCAACTCATTAACCTGGAAAAAGAAAAGCAAAATAAACACAGAGCAAGAAAAAGGAAAGAACTAATAAAGAAAAAGAAATCAGCACAGTTAAGAACAGAAAAATGGAAGATAAACTCAAATGAACAGACAGATGTTTCTTCACAATGATCAGTAAAACTGACAAACCTCTAGCAAGACTGACAATGAAGAAAAAAAGACACAAATGGGGAACTTCCGGCAAGATGGCAATGGGGCAACGCGGTCTGCGAAAACCTCTGCAAAGGAGATCTGCAGTGGGTCTCTGACTCTCGCCCTGGGGGCTACGGACCCCAACATCGCAGCCTGCTCCTCATACGGAGCTCGGCCGTTGCCACCGCTGGGGCATCGCAGCAGACTGGACAGTCACTGCAGCGCAAACGGCGCCAC